>NW_022589741.1:9026114-9126265 GCF_004348235.1 Phoca vitulina
TCCCCCCCCCCCCCACCCCCCCCCCCCCCCCCCCCCCCCCCCCCGCCATTCCCAATCAGGAGTGGAGGTCCACTTAAGCCCTAGCTCAGTAACTGGGATTCTCTGTCCTCAGATTCCAACTGACACACATTGTCTTCTAGACTGTGGGCTTCCTTTTAACATGACCCTACCTATTTCAAGTGTCTCTGTGTGTCTAACCAGTGCTTGGCACCTAGTAGGGGCTTAGTAAATACCTGTTGAATGAATGAATGGTTAAGAGGATCCTTATATGTCACATCCACCACCAGCATTGTGACAGGTTGATTCAGCTGACTCAATCAAAGCCAATGTTGTTTGAGTGCACAGAATCATCCAGTAGTGAGTTGGAGTCAGCTTGGAGTTGGAGTTGCTTGATTGAATTTTTTTAACTAGTTGCATGCATTGTGTGGGTTATAGTCTCAATCTCCACGAAAACTCTGGGGCACAGAAGGTGTGTCCACCCCACTGCTTTCTGGTAATGACAGAGGTTTTTTTTCCCCTTCCTTTTATTAGTGATAAAGGTTTTGTTGGAGATAATTGTATTTTTAGCAGCACAGTTAATGAACTAGCTAAGCATCAATAGATGGAATCATAAAACCATTAAGCACCAAGAGCAGTAATGGGAAACTGTGTCTGGTGGTAATGAAATTAAGTGTCTTTATGAGGTCACTTTATTCCTTTTCTCCCCAGCTCTCTTGCCCTCCTGCGTACATGGTGACTGCCACCCCTAATTGCTGTTTCACTAAAATGCACAATGCCATCCATTTTGTGTTTTAATTCAATGTATTTCTCGGGCCTTCAGGATCATTAAACCCTCCACCAAGAGAGTGCAGTAGAAGTGGCAGTTACGAAAGCTTCTGGAAGTGGCCCAGGAGTGTAGGAGAATAAAGACAGCAAAAAAGGTTGAGAAAGAATAAAAAAGCTCTGCTGGACTTAGTATTGGACCCAAACTGATGGGTGTCAATGCTCAAGGCTGAGCTCATTCAGGTCTCTGGTGCAATCTCTGCAGAGAGGACAGGGCTGCTCTGAGGGATTGGGGTCTATGGTTATACCTGTCTGGGAACCATACTTTCTCAGTTTGGGAATACGTTCATATGTATAATTTACTTTGAGCGTCGTGACAACCCCTTATGGTAGATTTTTATTCCCACTTTTCAGATGAGGAAACTGAGGCTCATGGAGTTTAAGTGACAAGACTCAGGTGCCACTGCTAATTAGAGGCCAAAGCTGGTGTTCTTTCCCTTATACTAGGAAGCCTCATGGATGTTGAGCCAAATCGCTTGCCAGTGATTCAAAACTTGCCCAACCAAGGTCACAGCATCATTATTTCATTCCATAATTCAAGAAATATATTTTTTAAAGATTTATTTAAAAATGTGAGCGGGGGTGGGGGGTGGAGGCAGAGGGAGGGACTCTTTAAGCAGTCTCCTTGCTGAGTGTGGAGCCTGACACGGGGCCAGTCCCACAACCCATGAGATCATGACCAGAACCAAAACCAAGAGTCAGACGCTCAACCCACTGAGCCACCTAGGCGCCCCTAATTTGAGAAATATTTATTGACATCTCCCATATGCTGGGAGTATGAGAATGAGCAAAGCAAACTCTTCCCGCATCCTGATAGAACTTAGATGTAGCTGGGAAGGGTTAAAGGGCAGTGCTGTGCAGTGGCTGGGTGATATGATAGAGAAAGGACCACACTGGGGAGGCAGGATGAGAAATCTATAGGATGAGAAGGCTTCCTGGAGGAGGTGAGGTTTCAAACTGAGGCCTGAAGCATGGAAGTTAGAGAAAGAGATGAAGGAGGGGTAGAGTGTACAAAGGTGTGGCCGAAATGTGGGAGGGAGCAGTGGCTGAATGGCGGTATTTATCGAGGTGATAGCATCCGCTGATAGGACTAAAGAACTGATTCCACGTGCAGGCTGAAGGGGAAGGAGGAATTAGGAATGCCTTCCCTTCAGTGAGACAGGGAGCACTGTGGGAGTAGCCCAAGGGAGAGGGTGGGATAAGATGGTAATTACTGGGCACGTGTCGCTCTTATAAAAACGCACCCTCACAGACTGCTCAGCTGGCCAGGCCTCATGGGATCTCAGGGCTAAGAAGTGAATTAAAGCCCTGCTCTAGACATGGTGCTGATTCTTTCATCAATGACCACCCCCCCCCCAAAGCCCGAGTACACTGTTTCCACCCTGCTGAGGAATTGAAAGGATGGAATGAAGCCCCCAAATGGTCACCACCAGCCAGAATGATAAGGCTAAACATGATGGAATTTAATAGGGGCAAATGTAAATAACCCCCCTTAGGTTTACAAAATCAGTTGTTCATGGGGCACCTGGTGGTGCCGCCAGTTAAGTGTCCGACTCCTGGTTTCAGCTCAAGTCATGATCTCAGGCTCATGAGATCGAGCCCTGTGTCGGGACCTGCACTCAGCGCAGAATCTGCTTCAGATTCTCTCTCCCACTCCCTCTCTCTCTGCCCTTCCCACTCATGCACTCTCTCTAAAATCAATCTTTAAAAAAAAAAAAACCAAACCCCCCCAAATCATTTGTTCATGATAAACAGAGAAACAACAGGCCCCAAATAGAGTCACTTGTGCGAAGTTCCACATCCGCAAAGCAGGACTTAGCACCCAACCTAATTGCAGTTTCAGCCTCTCCCAGGAACGTGACCTTTGATCAGTCAAGCTGGAATCACCTGGTCAGGACCAGTGAGGTCATCTGCTGGATAGGCAGTCCCCCCTCCCCCGCCGCCTTTACCCAAAGGAAGGTGACCTTGCCCGAAACAGTCCACTCTTTATCTTGCCCCCTTTCTGCCTATAGAAGCCTTTTATTTTGTACAGTTCTTTGGAGCACCATTCTATGTGCTAGATGGGATGCTTCCCGATTCATGAATCATTGAATAAAGCCAATTAGATCTTCAAATTTACTCAATTGAATTCTGTTTTTTCTAACGGTGTGAAGAATGAGAACCTGCCTTGACAGCAGCCTGCGTCAGCAGAGCCTAATGGAGCCAGCTGTGAGCGGGAGCAGGCCAGCAGTGTGACGCCGCGGCCCTTCTCCCACTTCGAATGCCACCTTGATGGTCAAAGCATTGCACAGGAACCCATGAAAGTGGTTATCTGACCGGAACAGAGAAGAACCTATAAGGACAGAGCCCAGTTCAGAGAGCTGTCCGATACGGCCTGAGCTTCAGGGGGCTGCTTGGAGCACGGTCCAGGCGTACCTCCAACAAAATACCTGGAAAAACCAGAAGCAAGGGGCATAATTCTCAACCGACCAGGGAGCCTCCAAGAGAAGGATTTGTCTGGGCTAGGAGCAGAAGGAATGGTGGACCAAGGAAATGAAGAAGGGCAGAGGAGCCCAGAAAAGCTGATTGTCATATTAATTTGTTTCAGTCATGTTCGAATTCTGATGAGGTATGTGCTTAGCTCTCTGCTGTGGGAAACGCTATAAAAGAATAGTATGAACGGTGCTAATAAGCCTAGCTCAGATGGCAGGTGCTATTCAGAGGGCGATGAGGTCTGGGAGAGCTGAGGGCCAGGGACCATGTCCCTGGCAAGGCATGCGTTGGGGGGAGTGAGAAAAGCCTCTGACTGGAGTCTTGGGAAATAGGTGGATACATAAGGGTGAGTTTGGCAGCTCGGGGGGCCTGACAAAGAGCTGAGACATGATGGAGCTCACTGGGCTGAGCTCTTGCTCATTGGGGAGCGGGGGGCAGGGTTCACAGAGGAGTCATCTGTCCTGTGGCACTGAATTGTAGGATACCAGAATCTGTGACTTTCCTCCTGATCGCTTCTCCCTCTGTGGTGTGTGCCCTAGCTGGCTGACTGCCCTGTGTTGTGCTGAGGACCTGTAGCACACATGAGTGCCCGGACTGCAGTGACCAGGAAAACTCCAAGGAGAATCTCTGGGAGAGAAGCCCCCATGCCCTGTGAGGGGAACTCAAGCTAAGTGAAAGCGGGATGTGAAGGTGCTTCGTAGGCTGTAGAGTGTAAGAGATTCCCTTCCTTCCTCCTTTTCTTCCCTCTTTCCTCCTTTGTCCGCCCCCCCCCCCTTCTCCATCTGTGGAGCAGTGGCTGCTGAGCAGGCACTCGGCATAGGGACGGACACACGAAGATGGTCAGAACACAGGTCCTGCTCCCACAATTCACGGTGGAGAGGGGAGATCAGACACACAAATAAGTGACATTTCTTTGATTTTAAGATGCGCTCCCAGGGGCGCCTGGGTGGCTCAGTCGTTAAGCGTCTGCCTTTGGCTCAGGTCATGATCCCGGGGTCCTGGGATTGAGCACCTCATCAGGCTCCCTGCTCCGCGGGAAGCCCGCTTCTCCCTCTCCCACTCCCCCTGCTTGTGTTCCCTCTCTCGCTGTGTCTCTCTCTGTCAAATAAATAATAAAATATTAAAAAAAAAAAAAGATGCACTCCCAATATAATAAGAGTTTTTGAGAGGGAAAAAAAAAGTCAGAAACAGTACCACACTAAATGTACGCATTGTTTGCAAAACATCCTTATCTTAGAAACATACAGATGTGGAAAACGGGCATGTTTGAAAATGAGCCTGTGGGCAGAGTAGTCAGTATCACAATAGAAGTAGGTACAGTGACCTATCAGAACATAAAAATGTGTGGGGGGAAATCTCTGTCTTAGAAGTAGTAGTTGCAGCGGTGTGATCATTGTCATAAGAGTGGGGGCACAGGGCACCCCTGGAACCCCCTGCAGGGAGCTCTGAGCGGTGCCCGGGGACACCAGGTACGGCTTCAGTGGGAGGTGGAGTTGGAGGGCCACCTTCCAGGTGAATAATGGTGGACAGGCATGGGTAAAGAGGCCAGAGGAGGGGGTCCCTGGCAGGGGAGCAGCTCTGGCAGAGGCAGGAGACAAAGGAGAGTGCGGTGCATTCCGGGAGCAGCTGCTTGCCATCCTGGAGGTGGTTACTAATAGTGCAGGAACAGAGGGGGCCTTCCGTCTGGACGCGCCTCATCACAAAGACAACAGGGAGGGAGAGGTGGGCTTCGCAGCGTAACAGAGTGAGGCGTCTCTGCTAAACTTGCCCATCTCTTGGAAAGTTCCTCTGTTTTCTATTTATATAAGTCATAAATCGATTGCCTAATGCAAAAATGATGTGTTCTCCAATAGTTAGGAAATACAACAGTTTTCAATCAATAGATTCAAAATTCTTTATTACATCTGCTTGCTTATTCCCTTAAACCTTTTTTCCAGAGGAAGTATGCCCTTTGGAAGTGATTGATTGTGTTGCTCCTGTGGGCACATGTACTTCTTAGAGGTTCTTCTCTCTCTCTGTCTCCCTCTCGCTCTGTCTTTCTCTTTTCCTTCTTCCCCCTGGTTGTCAAGCAGCTGCTCAGCTGCAACACTAGGCAGGCATGAAGGAATATATGTTTTTGCTCAGATGCGTGTGTGCACGCGAGGCTCTCTGAATTGCATCCTCACAGAATAACATTTGGGTGTTGGCATGATGAGGATGCTATTAGCAGGAAATTCATTTATGTTGGTCCCAGGACAGTGAGAAAGCTACCACAGTGTTGAAAGAAAGCCAAGTAAACAGTCTGGAAAGTCCTTCCTAGGATGGCCTGGTAAAAGAGATGGACAGTACTGGGTTAATTAGGACATTCTTCTAGACTATGTCTCTTTATGCTCCTGTGGGGATGGACATTCTCTGGGGGCAGAGAGGCACCCCTCTGGTCCTTTTGCGTTCACTTATTAGTTCAACCCATCCTGGGCCAGGAGGAAAGAATCCCCTGGCTTCTCCCTCTTCATGCTCTTTCTCAGCCCTGGGAGGGCCACGAGCTGTCAGAACACGCACTGTGATGGAAAAGTACTGACCACCCTGGCTCCTCCTCCTGGTTCTGCCACTGGAGCCTCTTTGGATCATGTCTCCTCATCTGTGAAATCAGCCTGTTTACTAGTTAATCTCTAAGGTTGTGCCTCAGCTCTATGACAGTAATTCAGACAAGCATAGAGTGGCTGAATGTTTATACTGTGTGCCACGCATTCTGCTGAGAGCCTTCCTCATTTAATCCCCATGGCAACTCTGTGTGGTTCATACTCTTATTATCCCATTTTACAAATGAGGCACTGAGGCTCTGGGATAATAGCTACCTCATCCTGGGGAATATAAGTGTCAGAACTGGAATGAGGCCATGTCTCTGGTTCTGTAGCCCACATGTTTGATATGTTTTCTTAGTCAGGCTGCTGTAACAAAACCCATTGACTTGATGGTTTAAACAACAAACATTTATTTCTCACAGTTTGGAGGCTGGGAAGTCCAAGATCAAGATGCCCACAGATTCTGTGTCTGCTGAAATCTCTCTTCCCAGTTTACAGATGGCCACCTTCTTGCTAAGTCCAGAGAGAGAGAGTTCTAGTCTCTTCCTTTTCTTATAAGGACATTAATTCCATCATGAGGATCCTACCCTTATGAACTCATTATATCTAGTCCTGTCCCAAAGGCCCTATCTCCTAATATCACCACACTGTGATGTTAGGGCTTTAACATATGAAATTTGGAGGGACACAAACATTCAGTCCATAGCAGACATTATGTAGTCTTGCCTCCTTCCATGATTTGGAGGGAGTGTGGGTGAGATTTGAGTCACCCTTAGAAGCAGTAGGAGGGCACGCTTCTCTCCACCTCCAGCACTGCGTGGAGAGGGAGTAATCAGGGGCAAAGATGCTGTGCCCGCGAGCAGGACTCTGGTAGCTGGTGAACAGGGATCCTGTGTAAGGTTTTTGAAGCCAGATACTCGTTGGAGACAAGCTACTGCCTGGGAGTATCTGTGATGATTTGTGAACATCCAACCATTCCTTCCACAAATATCTTTTGAACACCTACACTCTTCTAGGGGCTGGGAATGCAGTGGTGAACAAGACAGGGAACTTACATTTTAGTAGGGAAAAAAGACATCAACTAATCCCACAAATAAATGGGTGATTGAAAATTGTGTTAAATATGAGGAAAGACTATACACAGTGCTGTGGAGTGTACATACTGGGGGCCAGATCTGGTCCTGGTGGAAGATGGGGTCATCAGGGATCTCCCTGAGGCAGTGGTTGCTGAGCAGAGATCTCAAGGGTCTGAAGGCTCTAAGGAGGTGTGGCAGGGGTGGGGGTGGGGAGCTGTGTGACTGCAGCCAGAGGGCGGGGGTAAGGGGTGTGGAGGGCCAAGTTCTGTAGAGCTTTGTAGGTAACTTACGTAGTTTGCACTTTATTCCAAGTGCAATAGAAAACCATTGCAAGGTTCTAACCAGGAAAGTGATGTGAGCTGGTCTGGTTTGAAACAAAATCACTTGGCTGTGGTTTGGAAGAGGCCCTTGTGGGAGCAAGAAAGCCGGTTGGAGGGCTGTGCCCATCAGTTGTGTAGACTGAACAGCTAGCAGTAGCTGGGCTAGAGTTGGCAGTGGAAATGGAAAGAATAGGACGGATTGGGGGATATGTAGGAGGTAAAATCAGCAACATGGTGGGGAGTAGCTTGAGTTAGGGTTGAAGGAGGGATAATTGATATAAACAGGGACAGGCAAGCTCATTTAGTACCCTGATGCAATTTTTTTAAGAGGTAATGCCCCTTCCGAAAGCTTCCCAAAGTTTCTAGCTGGGTCAGTTAGGATAACTTCATTTGTATGTTAGAGAAATCCCCCAACTCAGTAGTCATAAACAATTAGGAACCATATCACATAGCAGGGAATGCCTCGGCGGCAGGGCTTCTGGGTGGTGGGATCAGCATTTCCAGACATCAGACACCCAGTCACAATCCCATTATTTTCAAGTTCAACTGGCCAAACTGAGGCATGTTTCCACCCTGTAAATCAATCTCTGCTCAGGCAGGAGGTTTACCATGACAGCTTAGACTGCTCAGGATTTTGCTCTGGACTAGGAACAGATTACCTTACCTGAGGAGCAGGTAAATGGACCTGGGTTCTGTTAGGTGAGACTAGATATTGGGGCTCTTTGGATTTGCCATGGTGTCCTGGACCAAGCCCCAGGTTTTGGATTTCTTAGACCAATAAACATGATAAAAGGAGTGGATGAGGCAACTGGAGACAGGATTGCCAACTTTTCATTTTTACCTGGTAAAGACTTAAAAAAATTACTATCTACTGTTTCTATCATTTCATCAAAAAGATATTTTAAAAGCAAAGAAGAAAAAAACCTTTTAAGCTTAAAGAATTTAGCATTATAAAAACTTGCTATTTTTCCTTATTTCTCTTACCTGAAATTTGGAAACCGTTCTCTTGGACCACTATGAACAATATAAAACAGAGGTTCTTAACTGGATCCATGGGCCCACGGGGTCTGTGGAATAGAAGTTGGAGCGGCCATGAACATAGGTAGGGAAAAATTACAGCTTCATTTTTACTATCCTGTATCTGAGATGTAGCATTTCCTTCAATTACGAGTGTGACAACAAGCTGCTAGTAAGAGCATGACCTGTGATTTTTGTCATCAATGGAAATCACAAATATTTTCATATCACATTACAGTTGCTGTAGGTATCTGAAATGTCATTTACACCCACCACTATTTTGAAATTACAGAAGCTATTAGATAGCCCCTGGAAATGTGGGATCAGTCTTCCGGAAGAACTCTCCTCCATTCTAGCTGGCAGTGGCCACTCTGTGTATGGGTAGGGCGGCCACTGGGCAGTGAGTTAGGAGTGTTCTCATGGGGGCGACCCACGCATTCCAACATTCCTTAACTGTAAATGTTTGTGGATCAATATGCAGAAGGAGATGAATCATTTTCATAGTTTGCCCAAGTTTCGTCCATCTGAATTGCTCTCATGAGAGTTTTTCACTCTCCTTTGGCAGGGCAGCCTTTGGTGACATAGATGAGCTCAAACATGTCTGATGGCTGAGCTGACTGCTGAAGTGTGAGATTTAAAGTAACTCCTTGTGGTCGCTAACAGATTGCACGGTGACACGGGTTATGCACAGTGTGGTAAGCTCTGTGAGCAGTGGAAGTCCTTTCTCTGATTTATTTTTCTGTTTTTACTCTGTTTGCACAATGTTTGTGTTTTGAAGTAGAGTCTTGCATGCACAGTATATCATTCACATGTTGTTCTTGTGTTATTGTTCAGTGAAAATGCCACACACTTAAAAGAATACCTCGGTGGGAAATAGTGACAATATGAGAAATGAGAACCATTATTTCTAGAAAGTCACAGAGAGTCACATGAAGCAATTGCTAAATTTCAAGAACAGGACTGTTGAGCAACTATCTAATCCCCTGGTCTTCACAAAGGTGAGAAGACGTTACTAGTGCAAGCACTCTGTCTAATCATAAAAACTGCCTCATTTTACTTACCTTTCATAAAATTTAATGAATGTTTTATACTTTACTTAATTAACATACAAATTATTCCCTTCTATGTAGATTTATCAAACAAATTACTTAGGAACCATAAACAAAATATTACATTTCAAAGAATGTCAAAGAACAAAAATGTTTTAGTTTAGCTTTATGTATTATTTATTTTTTACAGACCCAGCTTATCTTGAGCTGGCAAAGAAAAGGAAGGTGTGATCAAAACTGTGTAGCTGGTTTCTTTTCATTAATGAAGGGATGGGACATAAAAGCCACAATGACTTCCTTACTATTGTGGAAAGATTCTTGAGAAGGGAATTTTGAAGTCAGGAAGACTGAGAGAGTCCCTCATGTCTGTCAATCGAGACAATGCATCCAAGAAAATGAAGAGCTTTGTGTGTATGTGGATGAAGAAAGCTCAATTTGAAAAAGCCAAGACACTTCGAAAATGTGGATTTGCTGTTTCATGAAAACTTCTTCTGGAAGCACTCCTGAAGTTTCTTTGCAAGTGCCAGACAGAAGAAGGCTCACTTTTCTGGAGGAAGTTTACCTAAAGCCACACGCACGGGGCATGCTGAGAAGCAGGGAAATGGCTCTCTAGTCAGGGGAGGTGCTTCCATGAAGAACGGCTGGCGTATTTTGAAGTGGATTATGGAGGGGTCGGCAGCCTTGCCACTCCTGTCAGCAAGCCACCCAATGAAACCATAGACCTCTTTCAACATAGCGACCTCCTTTTGTTCGTGATGACCCTGCTTATGTCAACAAAGAACAACTATTGTGTTTTCACTTGCTGCATTTAACATAGACATATTCAGGATTTTCCAAAAATCCTGGGACAAGTTTTGTTGGCGGTCATTAAAAGTCATCACCTTCATCAAAAGGGTGTGTCAAGAAACAATAGAAAATGAGGGATTTCTCTACCTTAGAGAAGCTCACTGACTTTGAAGAGGCAAGTTTTACTTTTTCTAATAGAACCAGAAAATCCATTCTTGGAGCACTTTGAAAGAAAGAATTTTGTCTGTGGGTTGGTTGGCTTCCTTGGCAGGTATTTTTAACCATAAGAATGAGATGACTCTTAATTCCCTGATACCACCATTATGGATGCCTCCGAAAACATTCTGAGCTTACTTGGCTCCACTGCTGATATGAGGCTGACATCTTTGCAAACTTACAAGTGCTTTACCTCAATGGAGCTGAGTTACAAAATTCTGTCAATTTCCTTGAAAAGAGTAATCTACAAACACCTGGAAGCACTTTAGAACTCTTTGAAAAGTTATTTCTATCTTGATGGTAACAAAATTGAACACTAGAGTAGGGTGCTTTTTCTTTCTGATATGAATTGCATCAGAGGTGTTGACCTAGCCAAAGATGAATTCATTGATCTTAGGATCACAAACCCACTATAACTAGAGTTTCACTAAAAAGCCTCAGGGAGTTTTGGTGGTCTTCAGGAGACACTCATCTTTGTGAGAGTGCTGTGGAGTTTTTAATCCCATTTTCAGCACTGTATTTTTGAGGATTGGATTTTCAACATTGTCACCATAAAAAAAATATCAAAATCAATTGGATTTCTAATAGGACATGCGTATTATCTTGAAAAAAACCATTCCACCATTTTATGTTCTTATTTAAGGTAAGCCAAAGCAGTCTTTATAGGGGGTTATCTTTAAAAATTAAAATTCAGTTTTAACTTGACTGTACTTCAAATATAATTTTTAAAACACAGCACAGAGAAGCAAATCTATTATTATACTAAAGAGAATTTTAAAATACTTTGGTAATTGTATTGTAGCATATTTAGTTTTTTCCCCCCTTTTTTCTTTTTTTGTAATCCTGTGTATTTACGCATTGAAAAACATTCTAAGAAAGGTCCACAGGTGGCAGCTTTGAATGTTCAGCCCTCTCATGCCCAGGACAAGGGAGGAAGGGAGCCCCATATAAGAAGGCACCTCTTCTTTACTTCCTATAATAAACGATTGTAGGAAATTGGCTACTTTTCAACCAATGCTCAGGTCTTGAAGTGCAACACGTTACTGAGTTCTTCCTGAGTGCATGGAGTATGATGTGATAAGAAGAGGACCGTGTGCTTCCTTCCCTTGAGGAATTAATTTATTTGTGGAGACAAAACGAGTGCATAAAACAATTAAGGAGAATTCAGTGCAAGGCTAGGTGGTATCTTGAGAAAAACCTGCCTGTTAGCTTTTTTATTATAGCATCCCCAGAGTCTCAAATATTGCTTGGCACATAATGTGTGCTAGAAAAAAAATCTGTTGAATGAAAAAATTGATGACTGAATTTCAGAAATATCTATTGTTATGATCGTAACGCATGTTCATTAGTGAAACCTTAAAAATTCAGAAGAATATAAAGAAGTGAAGAAGTAAAGAAGAAGAAAAACAGCCAACATTTTCTAGATTTCTTTTTTTCTAAATACATATGCACGACACACATACACACTCATACTTCTTTTAAAGAACAGAATAGGGACCTGAGTTTTATGGCCTGATTTTTTTTCTCTTAAAATTATATTGTGAACGTTTTTCTGTGTCATTAAATATTCTTCAGAACATTATTTTTAATGGCTTCATCATATAGTATTCTATAAATAAATCATGGTGTAGCCTAACTTATTAACCACTTCCCTGTTGTTGAATATTACTGTTGGAAAGATGTTGTAACACCAAGAGCTGTGTTTATGTGCTGCTCATTCTATTACAAGTTTGTGCTGAGCTTTTTTCACCTTTATACATAATCTCATTTCCTTTCATCCTCACAATAATCCGATGAGGTGGCATACACTATACCCATTGTACGGAGGGCAAACCTGAAGTTCAGAGGAGTAATGTGTCAGAAGTCATGCTGCTAGAAATTGACAAAGCTGGGATTCGAACCCAGGTCCTATTTAATGTCAACGTCTTGACCCTCAAATGTTACTCCAGACTGCTCCGCCAGCACACTCTTCATTAGGCAATCAGGAAGCTGAGAAACATATCAGAAAGGTAGGAGGAGTTCCAGGGGAGGGAAGCATGGTAGCAAGCCGAGAGATGCTAAGAAGGAGGGAGTGTTTTCAACATGCACAACCATGGAGATGTCAAGATGGGTAAGACCAAAGCAAAAGTCACGGAATCTGTTTCAAAAGAGGCATTGCAAAAGTGAGACGAGAGGGAAAGGTGCGTCCCCAGCTCAGTGCTCCCGACTTCCTGGCAGTGGAGTGAGGAATCCACTCATTTCTTCCTGATATCAAGAGTCATCTGACAGCCTTCATACAAGTGGCTGAAGGGAAGGTGACATGGAAAGCAGCAGAATGCCGCTCTGTTACTAAGCATTCCTACAGCCTCTCACATGTGAGCAGTATCAGAAGGGAGCTTAGAGGCTGGTCAGGGATGGAGAGCAGTGACACCAGCCCATAGGGCAGGCAGAACTGCAGGGTGACCAGAGCAGCTGTCTGGGCCTTGAATGGAGCAGCCCTTCAACCTGGGCAGGTCAGGGACCAGGCCTAGATGACCACCCATCCTGGTGTGCTCGGGACTTCAGAGTTTCCCTGGATGCAGGACTTGCAGTGTGGAGATTGGGAAAGTCCCAGGGCAGTCTCTGAGCTGGAGCTCATCTAGAGGGATGGGTCCATGCGGATTTCTTGAAAGAGTCATTAGTGGTCCAGGATCCAGTGCTGTCTGCACATGCTCACCTCACCCCTCACCCTTGCCTCTTCATTGCAACTGTGTCTGCAAGTCACAGATAACTTATGTCCTGCCATATTCTAGAGCCACATTCAATCCAAGCCACTGTATCTCTCACCTGGACTCCTAATAGTCTCCCTGCTTCCAGCCTTTCCCCACAGTCTGTTCTCAACCTAACAGCCACGGTGATCCTTTTTTATTTTTCTTTTCACTAAGGAATAATGTATATATAGTCAAATTCATCTGTATTTTTATACAGTTCTGCATGTTTGGACAAACACATCCAGTGGTTTAACCATCAGGGCAATCAAGATAGAGAACGTTCTTTCACTCCAAATAACTCCCCTGTAGCCACCCTTTCCTTCCCCTCCCCAGCCCCTGGTAACCTATGACTTGTTTTCTGTCTCTCTACTTTTGCATTTCAGGATGTTATATAAATAGAATCCTGTAGTACATAGCCCTGGAGTCTGGCTTCTTTCACTTAGCACAATGCACTTGAGATTCATCCATGTTGTTGTGCGTTGGTAGTTCGTTCCTTTTTAAGACTGAGTAGGGTTCCGTTGTAGGGATAGTCCATTGTTGTATATCCATTCTCCAGTTGAGAGATGTCAGGCACTTTCCTGTTTGGGGAAAATATGAATACATTGCTCTAAAATTTTACATACGCTTTTTTTTTATTTTGTGATTGTAAATTTCCATTTCACTTGGGTAAATACCTGGGCGTGGGATTGGTAGGTTGTGTGGTAGGAGTATGTTTTACTTTATAAGAGACTGCTGAGCTGCTTTCTGAAATGGCTGTGCTATTTTTGTATTCACCAGTGATGAAAGAGAGTTCCAGATGCCCCGCATCCTCACCAGCGCTTGAGGTTATCAATTAAAAAAAAGTATTTTAGCCATTTTACTAGACGTGTTGTAGTGTCTCACTGTGGTTTTAATTTGTGTTTCCCTAGTGGCTAATGATGTCGAACATCTTATTGTGTACTTACTGCTATGCAAAGTGTCTATTCAATTCTTTTGCCCCTTTAAAAACTTGGTTTGCTTTCTTATTATTGCATTTTGAGGATCCTTTATATATTCTGTATTGTCCTTTATCAGATATGTGATTTGTAAATATTTTCTCCTAGTCCACAGCTTGTCTTTTCTTTCTCATAACAGTGTCTTATGAAGAGCAGAAGTTCTTGATTTTGATGGTCTTATTTATCACTCTGGTATCCTATCTAAGAAATATTTGCCTAGCCCCAATTCACGAAGATTTGCTCCTATGTTTTCATTTAATAGTTTCATAGTTTTAGATTTTACATCTATGTCTATGATCCATTTTGAGTTAATTTTTATATAAGATACAAGAAATAGAGGTTTGTTTATTTTTTACTTTTATTTTTATTATTTTTTAAAAGATTTATTTATTTATTTATTTTTAAATTTTATTTTATTATGTTATGTTAGTCACCATACAATACATCATTAGTTTTTGATGTAGTGTTCCATGATTCATTTATTGTGCATAACACCCAGTGCTCCATGCAGTACGTGCCCTCCTGAATATGCATCACTGGGCTAACCCATCCCCCCTCCCCCCTCCACTCTAACACCCTCAGTTTGTTTCTCAGAGTCCATAGTCTCTCATGGTTCATCTCTCCCTCCGATTTCCCCCCTTCATTTTTCCCTTCCTTCTCCTAATGTCCTCCATGCTATTCCTTATGTTCCACAAATAAGTGAAACCATATGATAATTGACTTTCTCTGCTTGACTTATTTCACTTAGCATAATCTCCTCCAGTCCCATCCATGTTGATGTAAAAGTTGGGTATTCATGTTTTGTGATGGCTGAGTAATATTCCATTGTATATATGGACCACATCTTCTTTATCCATTCATCTGTTGAAGGGCATTTTGGCTCTTTCCACAGTTTGGCTATTGAGGATATTGTTGCTATGAACATTGGGGTGCATAGGGCCCTTCTTTTCACTACATCTGTGTCTTTGGGGTAAATACCCAGTAGTGCAATTGCTGGGTCATAGGGTAGCTCTATTTTTAATTTTTTGAGGCACCTCCACACTGTTTTCCAAAGTGGCTGTACCAACTTGCATTCCCACCAACAGTGTAAGAGGGTTCCCCTTTCTCCACAACCTCTCCAACATTTGTTGTTTCTTTCCCTGTCCATTTTGGCCATTCTAACTGGTGTAAGGTAGTATCTCAGTGTGGTTTTGATTTGGATTTCCCTGATGGCTAATGATGATGAACATTTTTTCATGTGTCTGTTAGCCATTTGTATGTCTTCTTCAGAAAAGTGTCTGTTCATCTCTTCTGCCCACTTTTTGACTTGATTATTTATTTTTTGGGTCTTGAGTTTGAGAAGTTCTTTACAGATCTTGGATACCAGCCCTTTATCTGTAGTGTCATTTGCAAATATCTTCTCCCATTCTGTGGGTTGCCTCTTTGTTTTGTTGACTGTTTCCTTTGCTGTGCAGAAGCTTTTTATCTTGATGAAGTCCCAAAAGTTCATTTTTGCTTTTGTGTCACTAGCCTTTAGAGATGAATCTTGAAAGAAGTTGCTGTGGCTGATGTCAAAGAGGTTACTGCCTATGTTCTCCTCTAGGATTTTGATGGGTTCCTGTCTCACATTGAGGTCTTTCATCCATTTTGAGTTTATCTTTGTGGATGGTGTTAGAGAATGGTTGAGTTTCATTCTTCTGTATATAGCTGTCCAATTTTCTCAGCACCATTTATTGAAGAGACTGTCTTTTTTCCTGCTTTGTCAAAGATTATTTGACCATAGAGTTGAGGGTCCATATCTGGGCTCTCTATTCTGTTCCATTGGTCTATATGTCTGTTTTTGTGCCAGTACCATGCTGTCTTGGTGATCACTGCTTTGCAATATAGCTTAAAATCGGGTAATGTGACACTCCCAGCTTTGTTTTTCTTTTTCAACATTTCCTTGGCGATTCGGGGTCTTTTCTGATTCCATACAAATTTTAGGATTGTTCCAGCACTTTGAAAAATGTCATTGGAATTTTGATCAGGATGGCATTGAAGGTATGACATTTTAACAATGTTTATTCTTCTGATCCATGAGCATGGAATATTTTTCCATCTTTTTGTTTCTACTTCAATTTCTTTCATGAGTGTTTTGTAGTTCCTAGAGTATAGATCCTTTACCTCTTTGGTTAGGTTTATTCCGAGGTATCTTATGGTTTTTGGTGCTATTGTAAATGGAATCATTTCTCTAATTTCTCTTTCTACAGTTGCATTGTTAGTGTGTAAGAAAGCAGCTGATTTCTGTGCATTGATTTTGTATCCTGCCACATTACTGAATTGCTGTATGAGTTCTAGTAATTTGGGGGTGGAGTCTTTTGGGTTTTCCACATAATGTATCATGTCATCTGCGAAGAGAGAGAGTTTGACTTCTTTTTTGCCAATTTGTATACCTTTTATTTCTTTTTGTTGTCTGATTGCTAGGACTTCTAGTACTTGAACAGTAGTGGGGAGAGTGGGCATCCTTGTCGTGTTCCTGATCTTAAGGGAAAGGCTCTCAGCTTTTCCCCATTGAGGATGATATTCACTGTGGGTTTTTCATAGATGGATTTTATGAACTTGAGGAATGTTCCCTCTATCCCTATACTCTGAAGAGTTTTAATCAGGAAAGGGTGTTGTATTTTGTCAAATGTTTTTCTGCATCAATTGAGAGGACCATATGGTTCTTCTCTCTCCTCTTATTAATGTGTTCTATCACACTGATTGATTTGCTAATGTTGAACCACCCTTGCATCCTGGGGATAAATTCCACTTGGTTGTGGTGGATGATCCTTTTAATGTATTGTTGGATCCTATTAGCTAGGATTTTGTTATCCATATTCATCAGGGATATCGGTCTGAAATTCTCCTATTTGATGGGGTCTTTGCCTGGTTTGGGGATTAAGGTAATGCTGGCCTCATAGAATGAGTCTGGAAGCTTTCCTTCTGTTTCTATTTTTTGAAACAGCTTCAGGAGAATAGGTATTATTTCTTCTTTGAATGTTTGGTAGAATTCCCCAGGGAATCCATCAGGCCCTGGACTCTTGTTTTTTGGGAGGTTTTTGATCACTGCTTCAATCTCGTTACTGGTTATTGGCCTATTCAGGTTGTCACTTTCTTCCTGTTTCAGTCTTGGGAGTTTATAGGTTTCTAGGAAGGCATCCATTTCATCCAGGTTGCTCAATTTATGGGCATATAGTTGTTGATAATAATTTCTAATAATTGTTTCTATTTCCTTGGTGTTAGTCGTGATCTCTCCCCTTTCATTCATAATTTTATTAGTTTGGGTCCTTTCTCTTTTCTTTTGGATAAGTCTGGCCAGTGGTTTATCGATCTTATTAATTCTTTAAAAGAACCAGCTTCTAGTTTCGTTGATCTGATCTACTGTGTTTCTGGTTTCTAATTCATTGATTTCTGCTCTAATCTTAATTATTTCTCTTCTAATGCGTGGCTTAGGCATTGTTTGTTGCTTTTTCTCTAGTTCTTTAAGGTGTAAAGTTTAGTTGGTGAATTTGGGATTTTTCTCTTTTTGAGTGAGGCTTGGATGGCTATATATTTCCCCCTTAGGACCACGTTTGCAGTATCCCATAGGTTTTGGACCGATGTGTTTTCATTCTCATTGGTTTCCATGAATTCTTTAAGTTCTTCTTTGATTTTGTGGTTGACCCAAACATTCTTGCGCAGAGTGGTCTTTAACTTCCAAGTGTTTGAATTTCTGCCAAATTTTTTTCTTGTGATTGAGTTCCAGTTTTAAAGCATTATGGTCTGAGAATATGCAGGGAATAATCTTAATCTTTTGGTATCGGTTGAGACCTGATTTGTGACCCAGTATGTGGTCTATTCTGGAGAAAGTTCCATGTGTGCTCAAGAAGAATGAGTATTCTGTTATTTTAGGGTGGAATGTTCTGTATATATCTATGAGGTCCATCTGGTCCAGTGTGTCATTCAAAGCTCTTGTTTCCTTGTTGATTTTAGGCTTAGATGATCTGTCTGTTGCTGAGAGTGGAGTATTGAGGTCTCCTACAATTAACGTATTGTTATCAATATGACTCTTTAGTTTGGTTAACAGTTGGCTTATGTAGATGGCTGCTCCCATGTTGGGGGCATAGATATTTACAATTGTTAGATCTTCTTGTTGGATAGACCCTTTAAGAATGATATAGTGTCCTTTTGTGTCTCTAACTACAGTCTTTAGTTTAAAATCTAATTTGTCTGATATAAGAATTGCTACCCCAGCTTTCTTTTGAGGTCTGTTGGCATGGAAGATGGATCCCCATTCCTTCACTTTCAGTCTGGATGTATCTTTAGGTTCAAAATGAGTCTCTTGTAGACAGCATATGGATGGGTCCTGTCTTTTTATCCAATCTGCAACCCTGTGCCGTTTTATGGGAGCATTTAGGCTGTTCACATTGAGAGTGATTATTGAAAGATATGAATTTATTGTCATCATGTTGCCTGTGAAGACGTTGTTTTTATAGATTGTCCCTGTAAATTTCTGTTGTAGGTCACTCTTGGGGTCTTTCTCCTTTTATAGAACCCCCCTTAATATTTCTTGCAGGGCCAGCTTAGTGGTCACGTATTCTTTCAGTTTCTGCCGGTCTTGGAAGCTCTGCATCTCTCCACCAATTCTAAATGACAGCCTTGCCGGATAAAGTATTCTTGGCTGCATGTTCTTCTCGTTTAGTACCCTGAATATGTCTTGCCAGGCCTTTCTGGCTTGCCAGGTCTCTGTGGATAGGTCTGACGTTATTCTGATGTTCCTCCCTCTGTACGTAAGGAATCTCTTCCCCCTAACTGCCCTTAAGATGGTTTCCTTGGTTCTAAGATTTGCGAGATTTACTGTTACATGCTGGGGTGTTGGCCTGTTTCCCTTGATCTTAGGAGGGGTCCTCTCTGCCTCTAGGACGCGAATGTTTGTTTCATTCCCCAGATTAGGGAAGTTCTCAGCTACGATTTGCTCAAATACATCTTCTAGTCCTCTCTCTCTCTCTCCACCCCCTCAGGGATCCCAATAATTCTGACATTGGAATGTTTCATGGTGTCATTTATTTCTCTGATTCTATTTTCATGGATTCTGAGTTGTTTTTCCCTGGCCTCCTCTTTTCCCTTCTTGTCTATTAATTGGTCTTCTAAATCATTAATTCATTCTTCTGCCTCACTTACCCTAGCTGTTAGATTATCTAGATTGGATTGGTTCTCATTGATAGCATTTTTAAGTTCTGCCAATTCAGCTTTCATTTCTGCCCTTAGAGACTCTATGTTGCCATTAATTGATTTCTCCATTCTAGCCATTGTCTTCACAATTGCTAGCCTGAATTCCATCTCCGACATCTTGGTTATATCTGCATCCATTTGTAAATCTGTGGCATAAGTCATAGTCTCTGAGTCTTTCCTATTTTGGGGGTTACTCCTCCTAGTCATTCTGTTGAGTGGTGGTTGTGGGAATGTATAGAGTCCAAATTATTGACCAGAACCTAAGAAAGATGCACCTGTTTTCTAGGGACCTTAGGGTTGCTGGCCTCTTGTTTCCCCAGCCTGTGTTCTGGGGGAGGGGCCTGTGGTGGGGGATGGGCTCAGTGGAAACTGTTTTTTTGGGGCTTTTGTTCCCTGGTGGCTTTCCCTGGTGGCTTTCTGCATCTCTTCAGAGAGTCAGAGCAGAAGAGATCATTTACAACTCTCTGCCTCAGAGCAGAGAGATTGCAGTCTGTTCTTCAGGGAGCTCTCCAGGCCACACCATCTCCGTTTCTGTTTGTGCTGCTATAAACTGTGGTGTCCTGGGTTGTGTGCCCCTCAGCAGCGCTCCCAGTACTCGCCTCCAGGTCGGGGCACGTCTCTGCCCTTTGTGCTTCTAAAACCACCAGCCACCCCCAGTTCACACGCATGGCCCCGCTGCTCTGGTTTCCGACCTAGAGGCTGCCCTAAAGTCCTTTCCCCGCTGCAACCGGTCTGCGAGTCTGTGCCCCGTCCCCAGCGCAGGAGGCTATTGCTCACCTGCAGTGTAGGATCCTGTTGGCTGGGCTCCCTTCCCCTTCCGTTTATCCTCCGATATCTGCCCGCAGAATCACGGCTCCCGGCTTCGACCTCGAAAACAACCGCCTGCAATATTCTGTTTGTAGATATCCAGATCTATCTTCTTACATCTCAGGCTGATTTTGTGGGTGTTCAGAGTGGTCTGGTAGATATCCAGCTCAATTCCGGGGGCCGGTTGGAATAGGGTCCCCTACTCCTCTGCCATGTTTTCCCTCCACTAAAGATTTATTTGTTAGAGGGAGAGAGAGAGAGCACAAGCAGAGGGAGTGGCAGGTAGAGGGAGAAGCAGGCTCCTTGCTGAGAAGGGAGCCCAATGTGGGACTTGATCCTAGGACCCTGGGATCATGACCTGAGCTGAAGGCAGCTGCTTCACTGACTGAGCCACCCAGGTGCCCCAAGATTTGTTTATTTTTGCATATGGAGGTCCCAACTGTTCCAGCACTATTGGTGGGAAAAGACGATCTTTTCTCCTTTACATTGCCCTGTATCTTTGTTGAAAATAAATTGCCCAACTATATATGGGTCAGCATCTGAGTTCTCTGTTCTGTTCCCTTGATCTAGATATAGAGGCAGGCTGGTAATGTTTGAGAACTGGCTCTTGGGGGGAGGTGTTTGGGGGGGGGGTCCCAATTTGTAGTGTTTGCTGGTTTCTTTTTTTAAGATACGGTCACAGTAGACAATTTCAAGCAACCAATTTGACATCAGTTGACCTGTAAAACTCCTAAAAATTTAACATTTGTTTCTCATGAGCTGGTATGAGCTGGCTCCAGCACAGTGCTATGTCTACCCTGTTTTCCAACACCACACTGCCTGAATCATAGAAGCGTTATATTTCGTCTTAAAATCAGGTAGTGTGATTCCTAAAACTTTGTACTCCTTCAGAATTGTTTTGTCTATTTTAGTTTCTTTGTCTTTCCATAAAATCTTTTAGAATCAGTATATTGACTTCCACAGAAATTCCTGCAGAAATTTTTGAGTGAAACTGTGGTGAATCTGCTCATTCTCGGGAAAACCGTATCTTAATGACACCAAGTCTTCAAGCCCATGATTAATATACCTTTCCATTTGTTTACATCTTTAAAATTTTTCTTTCCAAAAAAATAAAATGAAATAAAATTTCTTTCATTCATATTTTCCAGTTTTCAGTATACTGATCCTACACATGTTTTGTTAGTCTTATACTTAAGTATTTCATAGTTTTGGGGTGCTATTATAAGTGGTATTTTTGTAAATTTCAATTTCTAATTATTCTTTGATAGTAAGTGCAAATGCAATTTTTTTTATATTGACTTTGTGTCCTGTGACTAAAATCCAAGATGGTTTTATCTTGAGATACTTAATTACATCTGTAAATAACCTATTTCCAAATAAGATCACATTCATGGTACCAGGGGTTAGGACTTGGACATATTTTTGGGGACTACTCTTCAACCCACTACCTATACCAAATAAATTCATTTATTTCTGGTTAAATTCTGTCTCTCTCCAAGTAACATGAAATTCCTACAAGGTTAGGGAGTTTTGTTTATTATATTCATGTCACTGTTCTATCTTCTGTACCTAGAACAGTGTCAGGCACATCACAGGTGTTCAATAAATCTTTGTTGAGAGAATAAGAGAATCTCATTTCTTCTTGCTTCAGCATCAGACACGGCTGTGTACCTCTTTTATTCCGAAACTCCTCTTCCTTGGTTTCTAAGACCCCCTTCTTTTTTTCTCCTTTGCCTTCTCTGATTGTTCCTCTGTCTCTGTTGTTGGAGGCTCTGCCCCTTACCTTGTGTGTCCCTGGTCTTTCCTATTTCTCCTCCCCAGGCAGCTCATCCACCTCTGTAGTCCAGCACTTTCTGGAGCAGGTGACTCACATTTCTGTATCTTCACCCCAGCCTTTCTTCTGAGCATTTCCACTTTTCCCTTTTATTCGAATCCTCCTTATGATTAATGCATTCAACACTCTGACACGTTGTCTTTCTCCTCCAAACCTGTCTTCCCAGGGTTCAGTACCCCCAACCTCCAAGTCAGCAAAACCAGAAGCCTGTGGTCATCCTTGACTCACCAACATCCTATCAGCATCAGGTCCTATCAGTTTTGTGTCTTAAATACCTCTTGGACCTGTCCACTTTTCCCCATCCCACTGCCATAGTCGGACCATTGTCTTCCTTGCTCCGTCTCTCTGCTTCTTGCCAAAAAGCAAAATGGCCTGCTCCCTCTCATCATAAAGCCCTCTAGTGACTCTGCATTGCCTCTATGCAAGACTGATCCTTAACCTCACTGGGCTACTCCTGAGGCCTGCTCCTTGCCTTCTGTGATCCAGCCACACTGACCTTACCGTTCCCCCAACTCACCAATGTCGTGGGGTAGACCTAAGGGGACTGGAAGCAGACTGCCCCCTCAGAGGACTTTCTGTTGTCTCCATCTCCACCTGCCCATCTGCTCTCTGGTCCCCTGGGCTCTGGAAAAACTGTGGAAAATTGTTTGGATAGAAAACATTACCCCCTCCCCCCAAAAATGTCTTAACATGTGGAGGGAGGGAGATTTTGGGTTCCTTTTTCCTCTTAGGTTGTAGCAGCTTCTTGGAGAACTTCCATTCTGTCTCTGCTTTTTGGTGTTCATTGTTGGGATCGATGCTGCAGCAATTATATAATGTTTACTGCAGCCACCACATATCCGAGGCTTGTGTTGCTAAATGTCACTTTCATGCTCTCCAGTGCATGGTGCGTAATTATAACTGGTTCACTACCTTCTTTGTGAAGGAGGCAGATGCTTTTCGGCAGAAAGGAGAATAGAAATGCATTTCCTCTAACCTTATAAGAGCACTCATTTCCAGAGAGATCCTGGAACAGAGTGGGAGGAGCATGACACAGGCTCTTCATCATGAACAGCGTTACCTGCCGGGAGCTCCGCCAGCTCCATGCCCCCTCTCCTGGGGGGCATGCCGTCTGGAAACCTGAGATCAAAGCCAGAGGCAAAGAGATGGAAGAACTGGGAATCAGAGTGACTGTCAGTGCAGCTATGAAATAATAGGTGTCATCACCTATTGGAAGCGTGACCGGAAAAAAGAGCAGCGGGCTGGAAGTCACACAGCTTTGGGTTTGGAGGTAACCATGTGACTTCGGATAAGTTGCTTGACTCTGATTTCACTTTTGTCATCTATCAAGTGGCAATAATAAATCCTGTCTGACTTGCCTCCGTTAAATTCAATTCCATACTAATTTATTGAGTGCCTGCTCTATTCCCGGCACTGTGAGAGGCTACAGTAGTGCACACGTTCCTGCCCTCAGTGAGCTTATACTCCTGGAGCAGGAGTAGGCAGACCCTGAGCCACAGGCCAAGTCTCATCTGTGGCCTGTTTTCCTACAGCCTATCAGCTAAGAATGGGTTTTACATTTTTAAAGGGTTGTAAAACGAAAAGAAAGGAAAAGAAATAGAATATGCAGCAGAGTGTGAATGTGGCCTGTGAGACCCAAGACATGTACCTGATCCTTTGCAGAAGGATTTTTGTTGATCCCTGGTCTGGTCCCTGGTGACAGCCAGTCACGATTAGCCACATGTGGCCCTTAAGCACTTGAAATGTGGCTAGTAAATTGAGATGTGCTGTAAGTGTGAAATAGACACTGGATTTCAAAGACCATATAAAAAATAATGAAATAAAAAAATATAAAAAATAATGAAAAACATCCCATTTAAACGTTTTATATGGATTATATGTTAAATGTTAAAATGATAGTATTTTGGATGTATTGGGCTAAATAAAATATGATTAAAATGAATGACATGTGTTCCTTCTTACTTCTTAAAAATGTGGGTATTAGAAAGCTAAAAACCATGAAAGTAGCTCACATTCTTTTTCTGTTGGATAGCGCTGGTCTAGACAGGAGTTAGATCGTGAGTCGAAAATCAGATCTATTGCTTATTAGTGTGTTATCTGGGCAAATGGTGTGACTAAGCCTCAATTTTTCCTTTCTAAAATTGGAGGTGCAGTAAGAACAGCTCCTGGATAGAGTTGTCTTGAGGCTCAAGTGAAGCAATCCATTGAAAGCATTTGTCACGTGCAAGTTGTTACACAGATATTACCGGTTATTGTAGTTCAGCCACCTGAGGACACAGGCTATGTAGCGCCCTCCACCATTGTTACCTATCCTCAGGGGACTGGTGGCAGGGCTGGAGTGTGTGCCCTTCAGTGCTCCCTCCCCACTTCCCACCTGCTCTGTGGGCTTGCCTCCTGCTGATCCACCCCCAGGCCCCTCAAGGCGTTGGTTTGTAACATCTAGAGCTGCTCCTTCCTCCCGGAGTACCTGCATTTGATCTTGGAGACACAAAGGCATCAAAATCCTAATGAACATGCTATAGGAGAAAGACGTTGTATCAGGAGCCAGGAAATTTGAGTGAATTGCAATAAAACCGCAAAGAGTAACTAACATTAAGGTCTTGCTAAGCATTTCACGTGTATTGTTTCATTTACTCTAATGACAGTACTGTGAGGACCTGAAGTCCCGTTTCTACAAACCAGAAAATTGAAGGGCAGAGAGGTAAAGTGACTTCCCCTGGATCTCTCAGCTGGTGGGTTGCAGAATCAGGGCCTGAACCCACATCTTCTGACCCCACAAAGGTCATTCATGGTCCTTTGCCTCTGTAAGGAGTGATGCAGGTAAGCAATGTGATGTGTCCGAAGGAGTCATCCTGGGGTAGGGTACACAGCTCTGCCCAGGAGTCGGAAGATGGAGATTCTGTCCCCAGTGCCACCCCTCATGGACTGGGTGTGACCACTTCCTTCTCAGGCCTTGAAGTCCTCATCTGCAGCTGAGGTGTTGCTGTCACCTCTCAGGTGTTCCCCAACACTCACATTGTAGGAGTCAGGACATACGGCCAAGAGCAGGGACCCTTAGCCCAGTGACCAGCTGCCTCAACATCACCTGACCAGTGGCTTGAAGATGCAGGTTCCTGGGCCCATGTCTGGAATGTCTCCTTCAAGGCCTGCAGAGTGAGGTCCTAGAATCTGTGTTTGTGAAAACCTCTGCTGAGTCCCTAGGCCTATGAACCACTGAGTGAGAGGTTGTGGTTGGCTCTTCCTAGAACTTGGAAATCAGTACTTTCGAAGCAACTGTCTCAAACTGTATTTTCTTCTCATCTCCCAACCTATTTAATTAGGATGCTAATCTTGTCAGCACTAATTTAAAAATGTAACCGGGATCCAGCCATTTCTCACCACCTCTGTGGGCCTCCATCACTGTCCACGCCGCCATGGTGTCTCACCTGGACTCCTGCAGAGAGGCAGCGTAGCACAGCAGGTTGGAGGCAGGGGATTTGGGTTCAGAACCTGCCTCTGTCACCCGTCTGGCCTCAGAATCTTTCCACTGGTTCTACCTATTTATGGTCTGACATCATATTATGTATTTTTAAAATTGTCTGCCTCCCACACTAGGTTAGAAGCTCCATGAGGGCAGGGACTATCTCTCTCTTTCTCTCTATGTCTCTGTCTTATTCACTTCCATACCCCCAGTGCCTATAACAGTGTCTGGCACATAGTAGGTGCTCATTAAATATTTGCTGAAAGAATGAATGAATCAGTAAATGAACCCACACCCTCTTCTTCCTGCTTGACCCTGTTTTCCACATCGTGAGCTCTAGCTTGCTTCTTTTCTGCTTCAACTTCTCCCAGCTCAGACTGTTCTGCGGTGGGTGGTCTGGATATTTCGCCGTAGTTTATGAAGGCAAAGGAAATTATTCTCTGGGAAATCATAACCTGAAATACACATTGCTTTTGTACCACATTGGTGTGTACTAATGAATTACATGGAGGAATAAATATTTCTGGAGACCCGAGTTGCCCAGACAGGCCTTTTATCTTCCTTGTCAGGTAGGGTGGAGGCCATTTATTACCCCCTCACTTCCCTTCTGGAATCACAGGCAGGAGGTTGCTGTAGGTGCTCCTGCAACTTCTATCATTCATCTGATTTTTCATTTGATCAATAAATCTCTCTTTTACATGGCCATCTGTATTTAATGTATCCAGGGAGTGGGTTAATTAAACACGTAGTTAGATGGCCTCTTTGTAGGCAGCTTATGGCCTAGCATTCTGCCTGTGACCCATGGAATTTCTCCCCATAGGAAATAATTCCAAGCTCAGTTCCTTGAGCCATGAGAGAGCAGATGCCAGCCATTCATTTTCCTGGTTCTCCCCTCCGCTCATGCCAGCTTCTTAGCCTAGTCTCCCGTGGCCACTTCTCTTGGCCAATTGCTTAACCTCTCAAACCAGCGTCAGTAAAATTGAGATCATACTATCCATCATGGTTGTGGTCAGGATTCATTGTGTCACTTTTGTAAGTCCTTATCAAAGTGCAAGGGGTGATATGCACAAATATCGACCTACTGAAGTGGCCCAGGCTTGTAAATCACAACAATGCTGGGGTGTTGGAGCAGATGTCAGCTTTGTAGCTGCTGGTAGGTGGGGAGACCTGAGGAAGCTTGGAGGAGGGTTGGGGTGCACAGAGTGATGGGAACTCTTGTGAGGTGCAGGGAACTGGCTGGGTATAGCCAGTATGCCATATTTCAATACTGTAACAACACATATGACTCTACTGCAGAGTCCCGGCTAATGTTTGGCTGGCACCTTCTGATGAGCTCCTTGGAGCCATCCACCTGTCCCTGGAACACACAAGTCAGACACTAAAGAAGAGAGGGGCCACAGAATATACTCTCCCATTGCATTAGCTCTCCACTTCTCTTCCTTGTTCACAGTTCTGTCCTACATTTGATGTGCCTCCTGCCGATCTCGCTTCCTCTCCTACTTCTGTTCTCCCTTCATCATTGGATTTGACACTCGGCACCACTCTCCTGGCCACAGGCCTGTCTTCCCTGGACAAGTGGGTCTGCTGCTAGCCCTTGGGGCCTCGGGTTGCCTTTTGCAAATACCCCTTGTGTTTTTCCTTGTCTTGGGTTTCTCCAATCTCAGCTCTAAATTTCAGGCTCATCTGGTCTCAGGAACAAGAAGGGGCTCTGCCCATTCAAATCTCACATGTCTAAGTCAAGATCCTCCTTGAAATTGGCCTCCTGTGAAAAGTTTTCTCTGCTATTCCCAGTTGTCTAAGTGGAAAAAATGAAATATCCGGCCACCCCCAAACGCTACTCAATCTGAAGCGGGTTGTGACACATGGCAGTAGTGATACATGCTATGGGAGCTGAGGAGCATGGAGCAAATGCAGAGGGCCAAGATGTTGAAGAGTTAAGCAGGCCTGGCGGGGGGAAGGGCAGGAATCTTGGTTTGTTCATCCTTGATTGTGTCATCTTGGGCAAGTTCTTTGTGAGTGCTATAGTTTCCTTCTCTGAGAAACAAAGGGTCCATGTGGGAATCAAATCAGATGATGTTTGTAAAATGTGTAGCACAGGGTCTGGCATACAGTAAGTACTCAAAATGGTACTGGTTGCCCATTGTCCCATGTCCCATTTCTGTTTCTTCCATGAGAAGTGGTACGACATGGTGGCAAGTGCATGTACTTTGGAATCCGGACAGATCTGAGTTCAAGTACTTATTCGGCTGCCAAATTGCTGTGACACCTTGAATATGTCACCAATCTTTCTGAGTCCTCTGTTGGTAGGACAGGCCACTCATGTCTTCCTTGTGATGTTTGAGGGAGTAGTAAAGGAGGCAGATGGTGTTAAGTGGCAGGAGAGTGGCTGGTGTCCAGTAGGTGTTCCACGATGCTGGTCCCCTGCCTCCCCTTCTCTACTGGTGAGCGATCTGTGGCCACAGTGACTGAAAAAGAGAGATGGATCCATTTGCTTGATAAGGGGTAGCTTTCTGTCCTTGTTTTTGAACCTGGCATAAAGGTACTACAGGAAATGGAATTATTGGAGAACCGTCTTGTTTTCAGAAACATTAGATAAATTAGGTTACATATTTATTGTTCCTGAATACTGTGCAATTATTTATTTCCCTCCTTTGAAGGTGCCTGTTCCAACACCCCAAAGCAATGCTTTGTTTTGTTCATGCTTGATGTGATCAGCTCACCCGATTTACACCTTGTTCAAATGAACTTGCTTTAATACAATTTTAATTGTTTCTAATGCTTTAAATTAATTATAGCCATTTGAGTGGCTCCTCTGTGTCTTTGCTGTTTCTCTGTTTAATCTCCATGGCAACCTTTCTTACAAAGAGGGAGTGGGTGCGAGCATGGGAGCATGCGTGCGTGCGTGTGTGCGTGTGTGTGTGTGTACATGCATATTCTGTTCTAGATGTTCATTTCGGTTTGCTTCTAAACTCTGTGGTATCTGCTCCTGGGGGAAGGATTCTGGGGTAACATCAAGTGAAAGCTGTTTATCATTTTCCACTGGGGAACAATGCCTGGCCAGGAATATTAGCTGTGAACTCTGCTCCCCTCTCCCTGCCCTGTCTTCTCAGCCTGGAAGCATCTCAGAAGGAAGACTGTGTGGGGTTAGTGCTGAGACGACTTTAGTGCAATGCTCAGAATTAATAAATTAATATTCATGGAGCGCTTTTGTGTGCCAGTCAGGGCTCTTTACAAATGTTGGCTGATTTGATCCTTGTAGCCCCCTTGTGAGGCTAGAGTTATCATTCTCACTTTACAGATGAAGAAAAGGCACAGAGGTTAAACAACTTGGCTAAAATTGCTCAGCTAGTGAGTGGTATGCATAGGGTTTGATCTCAGGTTTTGCTGATGTCCAATGGCAGGTTCTATTCCCTCCATCACAGTGTCTCGCTCTAAAGGGTGGGCACACTTTTGGACTCTTCCTAAAGCTTTCCTGACAAACCAACCAGCCCACGTGCCCCTCCTATAACTCCTATGACTCTCTGTTTTCTGTACTTTGGACCCTTCTCCATTATCATTTGGATTCATCCCTGGTCAGCGCCTAGAAGCAACTTGAGGCCAAGCTGGTGAGCCTTGTGGTCCCTGCTGTCTTTGTACCCAGCATGATGCTCCCCATAATAGTAATAGTATTGAGCCAATTTGGGGAAAACCACAGATGGAAAGGCACAGGTGTTTTGGACAGTTATCCTATATTGTAAAAAGGATAGTGGTTATTCCTTCAATCCCTATGTTTTGCTGATCTGTGTAGATGCTGGGTTCCATGTTCAGACGTGCTTGGGAGAGCAGGGTGAAATTCAGTCAGGCACTTTGTGAGATTAACTGGTTTCCTGCATGCAGGGGCCTTGGGGCTTTGCCTTTGAAGCACCTGAGAAGGTCACTAGCCGTTTCATGAGAGCTGGTGAGCCCTGGTGTCAGGATGTGGTCTGACTCAGGAAATGGCAGGAGGTCCAGGTCTCTTGGTTTGGCTGCCCAGGCAGGAAGGGAGGTGAGAGATAATGGGAAAAGCTATGCGACATGAGTGGGAGGCGTAGATCTGGGGTACCCTTTGTTCCTCCCCTTAGCACTCCGTGGGCTCAAAGAGTAGGTACCAAAGAGGTTCCCAAAGAGGAAGTAGGAGAATTTTACAGGTAAGCAGAGCTACGTGAGGAGACAAGGGTGTAAAGCTGTATTTTGAAAAATTATTTCAGCACACACATCCCAGTGGACACATGCCCAATCCCTTCCCTCAGCCTGAGGCCGTGCACTGATTCCAGAAGGGCAGCCTTGCTCAGAATGGTACTGAGAGCTTCTCCATGGGAACAGCCTTCAGGCCTGGCTGGTTTATGAGCTGTGGAAGCATGGGTGCTACACCTCATGAAGCATCTCCGTGCCCTGCAGTGTGCAGGTCATCAGCCACCCTCCAGCCCTCTGGAAAGCCTCTCACTTGCCTGCCCTCATTCAGTCTGAATGTATGCACACCGCTTGGCCTCCCCCCCAGCCTTTGCCGCTGCTGTGGCTTGGTGGCAAAGAATCCTTTGGGTCCTTAGCAACAAGTGGAATTTGGCAGCAATTTTCTCAACTAGTGTCACTAGGGCACCTGTGCACTTGGATTTGTGGCTTGAGGTGGCTTCTGCCCCGGGAGGGCTTCCTTTTGTTACTTGTGGCTCTTCTGTTTGGAGTGTTGCACTGCCTGACACGACGGGCTGCCTTTGGGGCTTGATCTTGGGGGCAATGAGCCGGCAGGGGCTTGGGGGGCTGACATCTGCTGTGTAGGTTTCAGTTCTGTGACCACCCTGACCTGGCCAGCACATTGGTCTTTCGTGTCAACAGCATGTCAATGAACAATCAGTTTAGTTTCCTTGAAGGGACGGCTAGGTGACCATTGCCTCTGCCGGCATCACCCAAAACTTCCTACGAGATCAGTGGCCAATGGGGCTGCCAGTCCTGGATCTTGGGCATCTGCGTGGGTGATTAAGGCGGTCAACCTCAGCAGCTTTGCCTGGAAAGTAAGGGAGTTACCCCCACCCAAATAGATGTCTGCAGGAGGCAGAGGCATCGTGCCGACTTCCGGAATTCTGTCATCTAGCAACCCCCCTTTCAGATGTCTACTCTGACTCTGTCCCACACCATTGGAACAATTCCCTGATCAGCCAGTTGTGCCCAGATTGTTGCTCATGGAGCTATTTGGGCCATCTTCTCAGGCTCTGAGCCCTTTGCACAATGATTTGTTTAGGGCATAGTAGAAGGGAGGGTTTCTGGAAGATCCCCTCTGAGGCTATGCTAAAGAGAGAAGGGGGTTGTCCTGTTGCTGTTTTTCTTTCTCCCTGTCTCTCTAAGCACTGAAAGAGAAAATTCTGCTCCAACTAGGCTGTCCAAAAGTGTCATTTCAGCACAAATACAAGGAAGTACACATACACAAGCACACACACACACACACACATACACACACACACAAGCTCAGTGCTTCAGCGTCCAGGGCTCAGCACCCACTCTCCCCTAGGATGACTCTGAGCTGCTTAAGCTGCCAGTGGGTGATAGACCAGTGGCCTCTGGTTTCTTTTCTCCCATGAGGATCCAAACCTCTTTTGGCCCAGGGTTATCAGCAAACAGAAGCTTGGAGGGAAGAGCTGCTGCCCCAAGCCCTGAATACAGAGCATGGAGTGAGATCCAGATAAGCTTGGGGTGGGAGGGGGCTTGATTGGGTCCCCCCCTCCCCTTTCAGAACCTTCCTCCCCACAAAATTCTGTTTTGTCCTGGTCATGGCGGGGGGCATGGAAATTCACAAAGGGGGAACATTCAGAATAGAAACTGATGCTTTAATCATTTTGTCAATCCAGGTTTAAAGGGAAAATACCCTTTAAAATTCCCAGCAAATATGTATCACCTCTGTTTGACCCTCATCCCTTCCTTGGCCTGCATTTCATCCAGATGCCCCCTCCATCCTGACCCCTTGCCTTTGGGGTGAGGCTCCAGGCACAGGGAGGCTGGAAGAGAGAGTTAGGGTGGGTTGAAAGCTCAGGAGTGGGATGGAAGTGTCTAAAACTAGTCACAATTTACTCATGTGTCAGGATGTGGTCTGACTCAGGAAATGGCAGAGAGGAGAGGAGAGACCCTGGATGTTGTCTAGGCTTAATGATTTTTTTATTGACATATAACATTATATGTGTAATTGACATATAACATTAGTTTCAGGTGTACAACATAATGATCTGACATTTGTATATATTGTTGGCTTAATGATTTACAACACTCTTGCTCTCAGAAGTATCGTAATTTGGATGAGTTACACGATCACCCAGTTTAAAGCCCACTTTACTTGCCACTGATCTGCATAACTTGTTTCCATATTATCTCAAGAGGTCCCTGTAATCTAAAAGGTTGCTTCAGAATGTCTCACGGCCATCAGCAGAGCCCAGCTCAGGTAGGGAGGATGGAGACAGTAGTACAAATGACCTCAAGCCTGCCCTGGAGACCACACCTGGCTTTCTAGGAGCTTCCTGTCCATTTTTACAGGAAATTCCTAAAGAATGCCCCTCCCTCCCCCAACTGTCAAGTCTGCAGTGTCTCAGCTGGTGCTAGAGAGTGTAGGTTGGCAGTGGGCTGTTTTGGGGAGTCTCCTGAACCCTTGAGCTTCCCCAGGGAGCCAGAAACTATCTGAGGGCTCCTGGGCCTGTCCTGGCAGCCTGCAGATGCAGGCAGCTGGGACTCTGAGGAGCTGGAGTGGTGGTGATCTTTGTGGAATACCAGGCCCAGCTGGGGCTACCTTTGAGTAGATCTCTGGGTCTCCTCAGAGAAGATGGTTGATTTTTTTCCGGTAACTCACAGCTTTGTTGCAGTAGGACTGACTGCCTTACCATATTAATAGGAAACAAACACATTGTTTTGTTGTCTTTGATTTCCGTGTTAGGCTGGAGTCTTCGAGGGCTGTTTAAAATTTAATAAGTGAGAATAAAATAAGAAGAAAAAAAATTCCTTTGGGGGCACTGGCTGCATCAGATTTGTTAATTCTGGCTCTGCATTTCCAGCAATAGTTAGCTGACCCAGCAGGTATGGAGTGTGGCTGCCCATGTTCCTTCAGGGCTCAGGGCTGGATCCACCTTCTATACTGGGAACAGACCCAGCCTTGGGAATACCACACAGTTGTGGCTCAGGAGATAATCGTTGCTCTTACCACCCCTCAACCCCCAACAGTGAGCAGAAGCCCAGCTGGGGAATGACTTTACGGACGTCCAGCTGATATCAGAGGTTTCCACAGAAAAGATTCAGGACTGGGGCAGCCCTTCCATGTGAAAGGGGTGGAATGTCCTCAGAGAGGAGAGGAGAGACCCTGGATGGTGAGGGCTTCCAGAAGAGATGGCTGGGGGAGTGAGGGTAGTTAAGTAAACCTCCCCCTGATTTATACCTTATACCACCCTTATACCAGGTGGTAGGGGCAAATTAGCCAGGTAAAGTCCCCTCACCTTTTCCTCTGACACTACCAGAATACTTTCTAGGGCCCTTCATTAAAGGGGAGCTTGACTCTGTTGGAACAGAGGCTATGCTTTGGTTCTGTGAAGATGGCCATAGGGGTCTTCCAGGTGAGAGGCGACACTCATCTCTATCAGATGACAAGACAAGACCCTTCCTGTGTGGATGAAGAGGAAGGTGGGTTCCACACAGGAGAGGCTGGGAGGCCGACTCCTTGGATACCCTCCCCACGTGGATCTCTTCAGAGGATGCAAACATACACAACAGGTGAAGAAAAGCACCTCTCCCAGCCACTGAAAGGACACTTAGGGAAATGTCAGGTTCTTTGAGGAGGACACCTCTAGGGACTTATACCTGTGCTTGAATGAGGCCATGTTAGACATCTGCAGATGTCAACCTAAAAAGCAAAACAGCCTGCTATTTTATTAGCAAAATAAGTTTAGGAATGGCGATGGAATTGCAATTCGGGACAAACTATGGAAGAACCATAGCCAAGTCTGAAGAGACAAAAGGAAGGTCAGCTTTTTTAGGTTTTAGGAGAAAATTGAGGAGGGTTGAACAAAAGTTCATTGGACAAGAACAGGAGTTTGAGGGCGTGGTGGTTTGTGCATCATTGCTGGGGTAGGGAGTGAACGTCCTTCTTCCTGCTGGTTCTGCAGGCTGCAATGAGTGGTGTGTGTGAGGGCTCCCCCTTCAGGGCTTCCTGACTGACTCCATTTTAAATGAGGTTTACTCATTTTTACATGGACCCAATGCTATTTTGGAGTGAGAAAGGCCAGCTCAGAGCTTGCCCAGCCCTGTGGCTCCACGTGGGCTGCACACACAGGTGCATAAATTCTCTGTGTCTGGACAGATTGGTGGTCTCACCACATTCCATAGCAGCTGCCCCAGAGCACCGCGCAGCATATTTCCGGCAAGGAGTCAACCTTTCCCGGCAGCCTTATAATTTAAAAACAAATTGATATGCTATAATTGCAAATGTCTGGATTGTTTGGCCCTGACAGGAATCATCTGAAAGGCAAACAGTCTGGTCCAGCTGGAGGAGGTTGTTTCCTGACAAATGCACTCTGCTAATACGAGGATACTTTTGCATCCTCAGTCCTTCCCCATTTTACGGCAGGATGTTAATTCTGCATAGGGGATTTTTTTATGATTCCTTTTCTTGACGCTTGAATTCTGAATTTCATTTCTCCCGAGAGAGGCGCTGGAATCATCCAGCCATCCTCCTCGTCAAAGTTATGGGTAATTTGACCTGCCATTTGGCCATTTCCGGGAGCGGTTGAGTAGTTCTTTGGGCCATTTCTGCCTTGAAGACAACACAGGGCGTGTTATCGTCCATGCAGCTGAGGACCCCAGACCGCTGGCTGGCTGAGTGGTTGCCCTTGCGAATGTTAATTCTGCCTCACCTGGCTGCTGAAGGTTTTACCAAGTTCATGGACCCTAAGCTGGGGCAGGGGTTCACTCACTTCCCCTAAGTGACGGATTTAGTTTCAAACAGCAAGCGGATTGAATAGGCAAAGAAGGGAGAGGATCAACCACAAAGAATATCATGTTACAGAGAAATTTCCAGAAGCCAGAGTAGGTTCTTCGGGTCTGTCCTGAGTCTAAATTGATAGGGAAAATGTGAGCCGGCTCAATGTGTAGTATGCTCCTGTAATACTGTGATTTATTATATTTGGTCTTCATCCTGTTTCTGGCCCAGAGCTCCTAAAGCCCTTAGAATTTCCTAAGTGATAAGAGGAATGGAGGCGAAAGGAATATTGTTATTCACAACAAGCCCCTTTCAACCACACCGACTTTATGTTAATGAGGTGATTTTTGGAAACTGTAGGTAACTACAGGTGGAAATGGGTTACCAGGGGAACCAACCAGGTGATTAGTGGGTTGGAACTTTCTGCCACACCCTTCCCCAACCTCAGGGGAAGGGGCGGGGAAGTGGGAGGGGCTAGAGGTGCGCTCAGTCGCCATTGGCCAATGATGTAATCAATCTTGTCATAAAATGGCGCCTTTATAAAAGCCGAGGAGCGCGTCTGGTTGGCAAATGCGGAGGCGCTAGGAGACCGTGAGGAAGCGGTTCTTCCCATGTGGCCTGAGGTCTCTTCCATTTGGCTGTTTCTGAGTTTCAGGGTTGTCCCCTGTGGCCACCCTTACCGGCAGTTTCGCTTTCCACAGCTTTAGTTACTTGGGGTTTACGGAGGTCCCGCAGCCGGTCATCCTCCTGACGAATAATCAGAAGGTCAATAGTGGCCTAGCCGTACCTCAGCGTGCCTGCGTCATTCACTTGGCGTCATCCTGTCACGTAGGCGCTTTACCTCCCCTCAGGAGAGGAGCGGTGAGTACCGGACCACAGCTATTCTGAGAGACAGAGAGAGAAACATGCACATAACCTTTATTATAGCATAGTTTGATTGTATTTTATTACTAGTCATTGTTAATTTCCTGTGCCTAATTTATAAATTAAACTTTATCGCAGGTACATACGTGTGGGGGAAAAAAGCCTGTATTGGTTCAGTTCTATCTGCAGGCATCCCCTTGGGGTCCTGGAACGTGTCCCTGCGGATAAGGGGGGGCCACTGTATATCCTCCACTAATTATAGTAAACTGGAAATACATCCGTCATCTAGTAAGTCAACTGTTTGCCTGAGTTCTGTGAGCCACTTCAGCAGATTCATTGAATCTGAGGCGGGGGCGGTGCTGGGAACCTCTGACCTGTAGCCATCGGGTCAGAAGCACAGCGGACAACAGTTGGCCTCTCAAGTGGGATGGGGGCAGTCTCGTGGGTCGGAGCCCTTAACCCGTGGAATGCCACGGGCCCTCCAGGTAGGTAGCAGCAGAACTGAGTTAAACTGTAGGATAGCCAGCTGGTGTTGGAGAATTGCCTGGGGAACCCCATGGCATTTGGTGGCCAGAAGGATTTCGAGCATGTGAAAGTCAAGGAGAAAAAGTTTTTCCGTGGTAGCTTCTAACTTCTTTCATTTGCCAAGCATTTCTGAGCACCCGTAGTGTGACAGGTGCTGGAGATGGAGAGTAGCCTTTTCTTTTCTTTTTTCTCCCCTTGGTAGTTGTGAAACAGACCTGCCTTGATCATTTCAATCCAGTGCGGCTATGTGCTCAGATGTAGGCCTAGCTCAACATTTTTGGGAGTGGGGGGTTTAATCATATCAGCTCGCCTTTGCTGAATTTCTGCTGTGCAACAGGTATTATGCTCAGTGCATTCCTCCAACAGTCACATGTGCTGCAACAACCCTCTGGCAGATTTTATTCTGCCCATTTTACAGATAACAAAGCTGGAACTTAGGCTAAGTAACTGGCTAAGTCACATAGGTAGTAAGAGGCAGAGCTGGGATTCAAAAGTCAGCCCTGTGCTCTTTTTTTTTTTCAGCAAATAATTTCTAATTTTTTTTTTTTTTTAAACAAATGCACCAAAGAATCCGGCAGTGCTGTCAAGCGTGGGATATAGTCCTGGGCTACAAGTCTGCACACTCCTTTGCTACTGGTCCTGTGATAGCAGAGTCTTTCATTTCACCTTTATTGTTTACTATGACCCCCGTTATCTTCAAAATAAACACACCATCTTTTTCCAGTATGATTTCCGTTGTTGAATTACCACTGCTGGATGTACCTTCTTTTTGAGCTCTGGTTTGCCTTTCTTTACTGTGGCCTTCACGATGTCACCCACACCAGCGGCAGAAGTCTGTTCAGTTGTCCCTTGAACCCCTTCACAGATATGATACACAGATTTTTGGCTCCTGTGTTGTCAGCACAGTTAATCATGACTCCTACCAGAAGACCCAGAGAAATCTGGAATTTCCCACTGGAAGACCCACCACATCCGTGCTTCAACATCTTGAACACCAGAAAGCGACCCAAAACCAGCCTTTGGGCGTGCGTTTCCCACCTCCTTGGCCTGCAAAGGTTTAGAGAAGGCTTCGGGACACCCAAGGTGAGCCTTAAAGGCAGGGTAGGACACCCCAGTGTTAGTCAACATGGGTTTGCCTGAGGGATGTCTGCTCTGGAGGGGTGGGGTTGGAGGAGACCTTTGCCCCCAGAGCTGCTGTCCTCCTCTTTCCAGCCACCCTTCCTGGCTCCTGCAGGAAGACAGGCCAGAAGCCCCAACAAGAAGCTGTGAATCGGTGGCAGTTGAATTGAGTTTTGCTGAGATTGGAGCCAGCTGGAGATAAGGAGAAAGCAGAGAGGGTCTTTGAGCTGGATCTAAATATAGCCTTGCCAATGTGCTTAATTTTTTCCCCCTCACCATTTCATTGTTGACTTTGAAGGATCTCAACTCCCTGGAGGAAATGTTTAAAGCTGGAGAAATAGAGTTTTTCTTAAGTTTGTCTTTTGTGTAAATAAGAGGAACACGAAGCACAAATGTTACACTGGTTCTTATTGATTTAAGTCCTAACAAGTTAAACAGTTTTACAGTTGCCAGCTTAGTGTCTTTTCGTGGCAGTTCTGCAGCTAATTGTGGGGAATGCCATGCCTGAGGTGATGAAACTTAATGCCCCGGGTCCCAGTTCCCCATGACTTTCCTGTGTCTTTGTCTCTCTACATATTGTTACTTTTTCCTGGTTCTCTTTGTAATACTGTCTTTCTCGTCATCAATGTCTCTTCTCCATTCTCTTAAATCTCCACCAGTCTTTCCCTTTTGTTCTGTTTTCACTTGGGATGCTGCAATAAATAGAGCAGACACAGACCCAGACCTCAAGAAGTTTGCAATATGCTCTTTCCATATTGTTCAGTATCTGTTAGTGGCTTGGTGCAGCTGGTTGCTGTCACGTCTGCTTTTGTTGCTGTCATCCTAAGGATCTGAGAAGGAAAGAGAAATCATGCTTTTTTAAAGTGACCTAAGTCCTCAAGAGCACACAGCTCACATAGCTGTCTGTGAATCTTGGTAACTACTTCATGCTAGGTCAGGGCTTCTCAGCTTGAAGTCTGTGCATGAGCTTCAGGGGGATGAGGGAGACTCTGAAATAGTAAGCAGGTTTTTAAATACGTGTGCATGTGCATCTTTGGGGGTCAGTTTCACAACTTTCATTGTATTCTCAAGGTCAATCATGAGCCAGATACTGTCAAGAACAACCCACCCCCCTACTCCAACTAGTGAGGCCCCAGGTGGGGAGCCCAGGGACTTAAAGGAGAGTCAGAATTTGTTCACCTCTGAACAAGGGTTCTTAGTGGTTCTCTCAATCAGGAGCTTTATTTACCTTTTCAGGGCATCAGTGAAGAAATAAACCAATAGCCACATTTGACCTTTCATTTTATCTTAAAAAAAAATAATTTCCTTTGTATTTAGTCTTGTTTGTGGGTTGATTTAATACCGAAATACTAAATTATTGAACTTCGTTAGGTGATTGAAAGAGCAGAATATTTTCCTTCTATGAGAAGGATGGAGCTACTATTGCTTTATTCTTTGCTATATTCTAAAGCTATAGAGTTGGAACAGAGCTAAAACTTCATGTAGTCCACCTTGAAGCACCAACCCCTGTTGCCTCATCCACAATTTTCTCTAGAGCACTCCCATCAAATGGCCATGTAGCCATTTCCAGGGACAGAGAATGCTGTTTATTCATTCATCCATTCACCTGTGTCCTCCCATATGCCATATACTCTGCTAGGTTCTGGGAATTTGATGATGAAGATGACAACAGCACCCTTGTGTTCAAGGAACTTAAAATTGGCAATCTAGAAAGACAAACATGGAAAAAGGATGAAGAGTTTTAGAACAGGGAAAGCTCTGAGGCTGATGAGGACCACTCTGGTTTGTGGGTGGTAGTGGTTCTGGAAGGGTTCCCAGAGCAAGTAACCTCCAAGCTGAACTGAAGGAATGGGAGCTAGCAACATGAAGGAAGATGCAATAGGGAGTGTCATAGGTAAAGGGAATGGCATATTCAAGGATCCAAAAATGAAAGTGGAGCAAAGCTTAGTGGGGAAAGTGAGAGATTAACATGGCTGAAACAGAAAGAGAATGAATGAAAAAACGGATTCCATGGCAATTTTTGACAGCACTGAACCAGAAAGTCCTCCCTGACCATTAAACTTTCCATGTATGCTCCCAGGTAGACAAAAGTCTTCATGAGATTAAGACAAACAGCCAGAAGTTTCCTCTTTCCATTGTTCTAATCTGGGTGGAACTTTTCAACAATTTTTGGCCCTGCTATACCCTTGCCATGCCCACCACCTGGAATGCTGTCCCTAACCCCATTCACTCCCCTCGAAGGTTCTGTATGTGTTTACTTGTTTACTTCCCCCATCAGACTGTGCTGTGAAGGGCAGGGATTATGACTAATTCTCTGGGGTGTTTGGTGCAGGGCCTAGCACACAGCATGTGCTCAGTTAGTAGTTTGTGGCTGACCAGTGAACGGATGAATGGCTTAGATGCTAGTCAGTGATAAATCTCATGAACAGAAGTCAGGATGAAGTAGGGACCAGCAGGAAAGCTGGGCAAGTCACGGCAGGAGCTGTCAGTGCCACCTTAGAACATTGAGGTTCTTTCTATGTCCTGGATTTCATGGATGTCATGATTACATTTCTTGGCATGTATTTTTCTCCTCCAAACTACAATATTTCCCCCAGTTATATATTACTCAAATTTAATATCCTGAAAAATGGTTGCACAACAACCATAATTAGATTTTAGAGATCTTGGAAACCTTTCATGACCAACAAACAAAACAGCCCAATGTGTCAATACTGCAAAGCCCAGAATGTGAAACTGGCAATAACTACCTTGAAGAGCAGGCCTTTACAATCTTGTGTTTGTTATTCTGTGACTTCTCACTGTTTGGGCTCATGTTGTCTTTTATTTGTGATTATTCTACTGTGGTATAGTGCTGTGGTAGACAGCTCCAAAATGACTGCCAATGATTCCTATGTTTTGGTCTTCATGCTGCTCTTGTGTAATTCCCCCCCCCCCCTTAGTGTCTCACAACTTCCCAATAGAATACGGGAAAAGTGATGGCATGTCCCTTCTTAGACTAGGTTATAAAAAAGACTGTGCTTCTGCCTTGGACTTCCCTCTCTTACTTGCTTTGGGGAAAGCCAACTGCTATGTTGTGAGCTGCTCTATGGAGAGGCAGAGATGTGGCAGAGAATCAAGGGAAGCCCCTAACCAACAGCAAGCAAAGAACTACAGTCCATGAGGAGCTGAATCCTGCCAAGAGCATGTGTGAGAGCTTGGAGGTGGATCCTCACCCAGTTATGTTTTCAGTCGAGGCTGCAGCCTCACCTGGCTCCTTGATTGCAGCCTCTGAGAGACCCGGAGGCAGAGGCTAAGCCATATCTGGATTCTAGATCCATAGGGAAGATGAGATAATAAAAGTTTCAAGCTTCTAAGTTTGGGATAATTTGTTATTCAGCAACAGATACCTAATATAGATTTTGGTACCATCAATGAGGTGTTGCCATAATAAATACCTAAAAACATGGAGTGGCTACCTAACTGGCCAGCAGATGAAGCCTGGGAAGATTTTTTGATGTATTAGAAAAATCCTAAGTTAAGTTGATCAGACAGTAGAAAACTGAACTTCGATGTTGCTGGTGAGTGAGGTCTCAAAGGGAAGTGGAGAAATACCATTATGGGAACTAGAGGAAGATATTTGATATCATGGCAGAAACTTAACCTTCTTGCCTGCAGTGATAGGGAAGTGGAAGATGAGTCTAATGAACTGAGTGATCAAGCAAAGTGTTGAAGGTGCTGCCTGCTTTCTTCTTGTTGTTTATAGTAAAATGCAAGCAAGAGGACAGATAAATTGAGGGAAGTACTAATAAATGGAAAAAAGCCATGACTTTGATAAATTTGAAAATTCTGCCTCTGGATGGCAAACAGTTATAAAATTAAGAAATATCTTCTGAGCAAAGATCAAATCCAGGGCACTGCCAGTATCTTTTTCTAGTTGAGCCTTCAGATAAGGCTGCAGCCCCAACTGACATCTTGTTGCAGCCTTGTAAGAGACCTTGAAGCAGAGGCATGATCTGAGTTGTGCCCAGATTCCTGACTCAGAGACTGAGATATTTAAATTACTAAATTTTGAGGTAATTTGTTATATAGCCATAGATAACATTATTATCTGTGCAGCTGGAAGAATGTCCATCTCTAACCATGCTAAGTCAAACAGAGTCTCTATACCAACAACACAGGGCAGTTGAAGGGAAGATTACTGCACATAGGGAGATAAAGTAAAAGTAATATACTGAATGTTGTTGTCTTAAGATATTTCTGGGAAATCTGACCAGTCCAAAGGAAAGACCTAAAGAGACTAACACCAGGGGTTCTGTAAGGATGGTGCAGACCTCTTCTGTTTATCAGTTGTGAAAACCAAGGTTGACAGGCCCCAGCCATACACAGAGCTTTTGATCTGTTAGCGTGCCACTCTGAAATATGAGCAGACACGGATATTTGGGGAAAATGTGTAATATGAAAGACATAAACCAAAACCAACAAAAGCAACTTTGGGGAAATGGGCACTGTGGAAGAAGGAAAAAATGTCAAGTCTATCAAATGCTCAGAGGTAAGATAGGATGCTATGAAGAAGGAACAGTTAGATCACAATCAGCTCTTGGAAATTGAAAATGTGGTAGCAGAAACAAAGGTTCAATAGTAGGGTCTAAAAACTGTATGATCAATGATGACAGGGATTTTTTTTTTTTTTTATGGCCTTTTCTATTTTTTTTTTCCTGTGCCTTGAACATTGCTTTGTACGTAGTAGATATTCAGCAAAAATTTGAGAGAAGGAATGAGTGAAGAAAAAGTTGGATAAATCTCTCTGTGGTAGAGCAGGAAGCTAGGAAAGCAAAGTAAAGCAAAAGACTTCTGGGAGTCTAACATCTGAATAATGGGAACTCTAGAAGGAATAAATCAGATGGGAAAAAATAATCACACAAAATTCAGTAACAATTCCTCAAAATGAATGATCTGTATTTTCAGAATTGGCATGGTGGATGAAATAGAGCAAGATCCGTTATTGTAAATTTCAGAACATCAAGGACAACCACACTGAGAGCTAAAAGAAAATGGGGCAATGCTTTCAAAATTTGAGGGTAAAATAGTTTCCAACCAAGAATTCTATACTCGATTAAAATTAAAGATATTTTTAGATATTCAAGACCTCAAAAAGTTTGTTTCCTGTGTACATCCTTTCTTTTACTATGAAGCCACTAAAGGGTGCGCTTACCAACACGAGGAAGTAATCCAAGAAAAACAAAGACTTAGCATCTAAGAAATGGACTCCAACCCAAGACGAAGGTGAAGGAAATACTCAGCATACTGGTGAGAGGGAGGGCCCAAGATGACAGTTCTGTATCAGCCCAGAAGACTCCAGAGCGATTTCGTCTTTGGACAAAAGAAAATGACAGAACACATAATGTGGCTGAATGTATTCAGGGGATTTACACAACTGGCGGAGACTTTGGGGGTGAACTAGTGATAAGTACATTGAGAACCAACATGACCATTATTAAGTACAGAGCAAGCAGTGTTGTGCAGGAATGGAAGAGCAATAATGGTATACAAATGACTTGGCTGTGAAAAGCATTTGTATCCTAACAGGAATGTAGAAACTAAATGTCGACCCAACCAAATGTACTTCTGGCTGCAGGAAGAGAACGTGAGGGAGGTGGGAAAGTGTGCACTTAATGCAGTGGAATCTGGAGGAGGTTGAGTTAAATCTTCATCTTTCAGATGAGCCAGTAGAGTCTAAAAGTCAATAAGGTAGAATTCCAAGCAGGTTATTTAGTGACATAGCAATAAATTCAAAAGAAAGTCAGGTAAGAGTTGAAAGTGATTGCCTCCAGGGAGTGGGAAATGAAATGGGGATTGTGGTGGAGGGACATGCTGTTTTTTAATAATAAGCCTTATAGAACTATTTCCTCAAACTATGTGCCTGTAATTCTTTGAAAAGATAAACTTAATAAAAAAAAAAAAGTAACCGGGTGGTAGCAAAAGCACATGACCAATTTATAAGTATCAGAACACGGATTTAGAACAGAAAATGAAAGTACAAAAAAGCTATGAAGATAATGAAATGCTTTTCTTCCATTCTCTATGAAATAGATTTTTACTCCCTCAACTGAGAAAATTATTTTGTGATGCTAGTGAGTTTATAAAAGAACTTATGAAAGTGAAATGTCTGTCACGTTAAAGAAGTAGCATCTTTGACTTGGGCAAAAACGTCGAAGACTCTAGAACAAAAGGCTGCAGATCAAGGGTGTCTATTGGCAGAATGCTTCGAAGGAGGACTGTAAACTTTTCAAAGAAACCACCTTTCAAAATGAATCTTAGGATGTAGAACCAATTTAAGATGTTTATTTATTAAGCACCTAATGCATGTTAAACTCTTGCCAAGAGCTTTGGCATAGACCGTGTTATCTATTTTCACATCAACACTTAGAGAAGGATATCAAACCCTCAGTATGTAAGTGAAGAATCTGAGGCTCAGAGGGGTTAGCTCACTTGTACCACTTAACTAGACTAGTAGGTGGTACCAATTGGATTTAAGCCTAGGTTTGTCTGAGTCCGAGGCTAGGGTTGGGGAAAAAGAAGCAGAGGTTCCTTCCTGTGACATCTGGGTGTGTGTTCCTGATTCTAGTCCTGTGGATTTAACGAAGTCTAGGGTATGATCTCCTGTTGCCAACTTCGTGAGAGGCAGGGTACAGAAAAAGGAATAATGGACCAGGAGGGAGGAGATGGAGGTGTAGAGTCAGCTCTACTCCTAAGTTGCTGGGTGACCTAGGACAATTTCCTTCATTTCTCTGTGCCTCTGGTCCTTCATGTTTAAAATGAAGAAGAGGAACCATATGATCTTAGTTTTCCTCCCTTTTTGAATATTAGGTGATTTTGTACTTCATCCCTGATACATAAGAAATGTTCTAGTGAGCTAAAGAGGTCCAGGGCCGTGGGCACTAGCTTCAGCACCTTCTAGGATGCTGCCTGGGGCTTGATGCCTTTGGCATAGCTCCACAGAGGCAGGTGAGGATTAGGGCAGAATAGAACAGGTGGTTTTCTGCTTCCATCCTGCTTCTCTGACATCGGATTTGTTGGTTCAACTGTTGTCATTGGGTGTGCCTGATTGTTGTGGCAGAAAGACCATGGGTTTTGCCTTGCAAGCCTTAGGTTAGAGTCCTCGATTAGCCACTTGGATTCATTTTCTTTTATTTGGTGAATATTTGTTAGGCATTTACTGTGTGTCAGGCACTGCTAGAGGATGTGGAGATGAGTAATATGGGATCTCTGCCCTCTGGAAGCTCCTCGTGTAGGGGGGAGTGATAAACAAACGACTATAAATGCTCAGTGTGTCTATGAAAGAAACTTCTGCAGGGCTTATGACAGAAGGAGGTGGTCAGAAAAGGCTCCAGAGAAAGAGACATAAATTACTCATGACAGATGGGAGTGAGGGTGGCATAGAGTGGCAGAAAGAGCATTTCAGGCAGCGGGAACAATGTGAGCTAAGATAAGGTGGTATAAAGCAACAGGTCCTGTTCAGAAAACCACAGTGAAAAAAGTGGGTCTCTCAGCTTAGCTGGGTGGCAGCAGCCGGGGGTGAGGTGGGGGGAGGGGGTCATCTTCCTGGGAGAGAGATTCTGGTGCTATTAAGGCTAGGAGGTGGAGGGGGTGCTTTACAAAAGGGTGGAGAATATAGTGGTATATATTTTTACAGTGGAATGAGGGTTCCATTTCTGTATAGGTTCTGACCTTTTATTCCTTAGGAAGCTGAGGGGAAAAAAACAAAGTTCGTTTAATCCTAGAATATTATTTGGGACTAGACCTGGTCACAACACCTTTTCTTCTCCACAGCCTGTATCACTCCTCTCCTCTAGAATGTGGATCTCTGCCCTCAAAGGCAGGACGGCCAGTCTCCTGAGGGTGGTATTCTAATGTCAGAGAAAGGAATGGTGTGCTCAATGACTTCAAGGCCTGGAGGCTCCTGCTAGACATTGGTTTTGCTGCATCAGGTATCTGCCTATTCCAGTTACAAAGACTGGTGTCTAGTGGGAGCTTCTGGGGGTGGCCAAGAAGCAGCGTTTTCCATTTTAGGCCTCTGTTCAATGCAGAGGTAATTTGTGAAGCCTAGCATTGCTGTGGGGATCCCATAGACTGGCACCAGTTGACAAATATTTATGCAGGTGATATACTCTGATGGCATTCCAGGTAGTATCTCTTCTGATGAATACCACTCACTCTCATACATCCCTTTCTCGCCCATTTTCTCTTTTCCCCTCACAGTTCCCCCTGTGGTTCTTACAGTGTTTGCAAGACACTTTCTCAAGTGAAGGGGATTTTATTCTAAGACTGTAAGTTAGAATAAAACCTGATCCTTCTAGAATGGAGGCTGCTCTAGCAATTGGTGTTGATTCCCAACTGCTCTCTCTTTCTCTTCTTGCTATCCACTGATTTCCTCCCCTACTCTGTATCTTTTCTCTACCTCAAACCTATTGCTTGCTGAGATACTTAATGGCTCTGTGTTACCTTATGGTACTTTCCCACCTTCAGCTCCCACAGCTAACTGGCCCATTCCATCAGTATTTTGTGGTTGAAATCATGAGAGATGGAATGTGATTGGCCCAACACACCAGTTTATACCAGGATCACTGGTTATGCCCACTTCTATTCCATCACCTCTGATTGTGAGGGGCTGGGACTCTGTATGACCAAACATCATCATCTGTGTTACAGTGAAACTGTGGTGGACAGGTCCTGTGATTGACATCTCCAGTACGGGCAGTCTGTACTTGGAATAGGAGTGTACGAGAACTGCAGTGTCCTTCCAACTAGAGAACTGTGATTAAACATCTTAATGGACAGGGGCATCTGGGTGGCTCAGTTGGTTAAGCCTCCGACTCTTGATTTCAGCTCAGGTCATGATCTCAGGGTCATGGGATGGAGTCCCGTGTTGGGCTCCGCACTCAGCAGAGTCTGCTGGAGATTCTTTCCTTCTGCTCCTCCTCTCTCTCTCAAATAAATCTTAAAAAAACAAAACAAAAAAACCCCAAACTTTCTTAACAAATTAAATCTAGACCCCCTGGTAGGACTGTAGGAAATGACTGTTGTATTTATGTTGTATTAGAACATTTTAGCTTTAGATTATACTTCTGGTCCTAACAGTCTCCCAAGTAGTTAGGAATGAAGCATCTTGAAAATGAAGTCAATGACTGTCTTTTCCAAATATGTCCCTGGGTTCTCAGAGACCTACTCTTTTGCTACAGGGCAGTTGGCCCAACTGGGATGCTAAGTGCAGACTCAGAAGTGCTCATGAGATAGAAGTTTCTGCTAATTGAAGGAATCCATCAGTTGAATACCCCGAGATACAGAGGTAATTTCTAGCAAAGGTTTTTGTGGCATTAATTTGTTTTACTCTGACAACTTGATTAATCAGTTTTATTGTGACAACTTGTTTGCCGCAATGCTGCCTAATCAGGGAGCTGTCACCAAAATACTTTATGGCTTCCCTGTTTTCCATCACAAATGAAAAACTCCAGTGACAGTTCACCAACATAAGAAGCAGTGATAATTAAAATGCATTCCGACAGAATTAGGAGGCATTCAGTTGGGTGATGTTATTAGGAGAGATTGCACTTGGAGAGAAAGGAACAATCAGACTGCATTCTTTCTAAGTAATTACGCAGCTTCCCTGGCGAATCCCAAATGCCACACCTGTGTAAAAGTTCAGGGTGGGAGCTGAGAATACTGTACTCACCTCTGCTGGATGCCTTGGGTTTTCCCTGCTGGATCTGGGAAAAGCGGAGCCTCTGCTCTTCCCCGATCATTAGGAGGCAGAGCCATTAGGATTCAACCAATAGACAGCAGGAAATAGAGAAACCTTGTCAGGAGTGGAGAGTGTACTACTACAGGAAGTGCTTAGGAAACCCATTCCCACCTGCTCTCTAGGAGCTTTGCAGCAGACAATGGGAGGATGAGGGAGAACAGTAGGGAGAAGAGTATGAGGATATGCATCTTCCAGAGGGGGCAGAGCAAGTGACCATTTTATTTTTATATTTTAAAAAAGATTTTATTTGTCAGCATGCATGTGTGTGCACTCCACCCCCCCCCCCCCCCCCCCCCCGGCACAAGCAGGGGGCAGCAGGCAGAAGGAGAGGGAGAAGCAGGTTCCCCCACTGAGCTAGGAGCCCAATGCGGGACTCCGTTCCAGGATCCTGGGATCATGACCTGAGCTGAAGGCAGACACTTAACTGAGCCACCCAGGCGTCCTGCAAGTGATCATTTTAAAGAACTCAGGAAATTAATGTTTCTGCCTTTTGCTTATACCTATAGCAGAAGTGGTGATATGATACACTGAAAGTGTGTGGTCTCTCAGCAATCTGAAATCCACTAGATAGTCAATATTTATAAAACACAAAACATCATAATGCTTACTGTTTCTCAAGCACTTAGAGCCTGCTGGGTACTATATAAGCAGCTCTGTACACATTATATTATTAATCATCACACTAAATGTATAATAGGCATTATCAACTCCAATTTCCAGGGAAGGAAACTGAGGCTCAGAGAGGTTAAATAACTCATTCAAAGCCTTGTAGGGAGTACCAATGATCTTCTAGTACCAAGATCATTTTCACTGGGCTTCATCAAGGCTCCCCTCACTGTCTGCTGGCCTGGGTAATCCCCTTGGCAGCCTGATTGCCTTTTCACAGGGAATGGCACTGCCTGCATGGTATGGTCTGCCATCTGTTCAGACACAGGTGGGGAAGCTTCCTGACTCACCCATGGTCAGGTGGGTGGGTGCAGCAGGTCCAGGCAAATGAGCAGAAGTGTGCAGGGCAGGGGAGACCAGCTCTGTTACATCAGGTAGCCTGTCTTCTTGCCATTCTAAATTACGAATGGGTGATGTGTGCTCTCCTGGGGAGGGTCCTGATTTGTAAGAGCTATGGAGATGAGTGTTATGATAAGCAGGACATTTATGGCCCCAGATGCCACAGGGCACAAAAGTCAATATGTTACATGCTCATTTAGCATGTTTGGTTCTAATGGAGCAGGTTGGAAATAATTGGCTTTTTAAGAAATGCTGCATTTCATTTCCTTTCTGTCAGAAGGCACATACCCGCTGGGTGGTTATAACTCCAGCCTTTACAAATTTACTTTATTCTGAGATTGGCAAGTGGGGGGAACAGAAGTGTATGTGTAGAGGCAAGATGGCAAAGAAGGTGATCCCATAAGACATGTACAAAGCTGGATATATTTTCATGGTTGTGTAGGGCTCTGGAGTTCTTTGGTGGTTCGACATTTTCAACCTCGTAGTATTTCCTCAGATATGCGATCAGTTATTTCCCTACTAGCTGATTGAGGCCTAGCATCCCTGGCCTGGGATGGTTGGAAGTAAATCGCTTCTCCTTCACCAATTCCCAGATGAAGTCGGTCTGTGAAGTGGTGAATGGCACAGTGTTTTAAAGTGTTACGTTTTAGAATCAACAAAAGGATATACTTTTGTCATCAGTCTAGCTGGTAAAGTGGAAACTACACTAGTTATTTCTACAGGGAGAGTTGGATGTAGGGAATTGGTAAACAATGGAAGATAGAAAAAGCATCAAGGTAACATGGAGGGAACACAGAGCAGTCACTGCATAAAGCAGGTGCCATCCTAGGACTGGGGGATCTGAGGGACTAGGTTGTTGCCAGAATCCAGAAGCCCCAGGAGGATCCCACATTATTGGGACTCAGACTTTTGGAGGAGGGGTCTCTGCCTGGCTGGTACCAATACCCCAGGAGCTTGGAGCAGGGACCTTAGTCCTCCTCTGGGTCTGGGGATCAAATCTCTGAGGAGGGGGCTCTACCTGGATGGTGCTGGTACCTCTGAGTGGTGCAAGGGGTCTGATTCTAGCAGTGTGGAAAGAAGCTGGAAGTCCTGCAAGTGATCCTATAACTGCTGCTGCCTGGTGGAGTTATTGCTGTGGGGGTGATGCTGGTGGGATATGGCAGTGAAAGGAAGGGAGCGCTCCTCCCTCTAACCTAGTGTCCCTCCAGCTCCCCCTATTGGTAGAGCCTAACAGGGCACCCGCTGGCAAAGGGGAGATGGGGTCTGCAGGTTCCCAGCCCTGGAACTCAAAGTGGAGCCTAAGAGCAGGTACAAAACTGAGACAGTAGTTGAATAACAAGTGCAACTGTCTGTACAAGACAGTAGCATGGTGGCTATAAGCATGCAAGAAACAAGCTTCTCCAATCTGGTAAGACCCTAACTTGTGTGTTTAATGTCACTGCCCATTGAGGGCAAAGAAGATCCTGCTGAGTTGTGCTGCCTTTGCTCAGATGGAGGCTCCATGTGGGTCCTCTTCTGATAAGATTCTGTGCCTGTGGCTAAATACATTGATACTTCTACCTGTGTGTTTTCTTCTTGCTAATTTGGAGTGCTCAGAAATTGCAGTTGGTGCCAGAAGTATGATTGGCACCAAACCCCCCTCCCCTCATGTTTAGATTTTGGAGGGAGTGTCAGGAAAGTAAAGGAGAAAATGTGGTCCTGAGAATGTTTTTTTTTTTTTTTTTTTAAAAGATTTTATTTATTTATTTGAGAGAGAGAGAATGAGAGAGAGCACATGAGAGGGGGGAGGGTCAGAGGGAGAAGCAGACTCCCTGCCGAGCAGGGAGCCCGATGCGGGACTCGATCCAGGGACTCCAGGATCATGACCTGAGCCGAAGGCAGTCGCTTAACCAACTGAGCCACCCAGGCGCCCCGTGAGAATGTTTTAATAAAGGCTATTGCATGAGAGCCACAGGGACCCCTTAAGATGGGGAGGCTGACTTCAAAGAGAAAATTGAAGAGCTAGTGTTCTGTTACTACTTTAACATGTGTGAGTTAATCTTTGTTTTTATAGGAAAGTCTTTTGAGAGCTACGACCTTGGCTTTCACTGTCCTGTGCAAGCCAAATGAGCTTTTTAAAATGGCTTCCAGAGAATAGAGTCTCAGAAATAATTCTAAACTTCACAAAGGTGACTTTTAAGTAGAATATTAAAAATACCAAATTAAAACAATCTCAAGATAGCTCAACTACAGTGTTAGGTAACTAACTTTGGCCATAATCTGGTTTAGAAAAAGATGTCTGTTTTTTGGAATGGAACTAAGAAACAGGAGGAGGTGATCACAAGCCTGGATAATAATCACCATCAATTCATCTCCAGGATTAGTGGTCTTGGGAAGGTCATATTCTCTCCCACTTTATTTGGATCACTTTAGGATCTTGACTTGAGGCCATGGCTTCTGCAACTTCTGCACTTAGGAATGACAATTTCTGTCCTGCCTATGACAGATTCATACCACGACCTACCTGGCTTAGCTGAAAAAGAGGCAAAGAGCTAGATGGTGGAGGAATCTGATGGAACATGGTGAAGAAGCCATATTCTCTAGCTTCTGAAAAAGAACTGAGAAAATGGACAGTTGTTGGCTTAGAGGAGGGTCTGCTCAGAAAGTTGTTCTCCAAGACGGGAGGCTGACTTGAGTCTGCCCAAAGGTAGGCTGCAAGTTAGCTTAAGTCATCAGGTTTCTTTTCCTGTGAGAGGCTTGATGGCTCCCAGTGGAAGTGAATAATAGTGTCCCTTAAGTGCATAAAACCAATAACCAAGAAAATCTTTTCATTTAGAGCTACTGGATATGCAAAACGGGAAACTCTACTATTAGCCTCTAAAGACGTAGTTTATCCTAAATATGTTTCTAGGGACCAAATAAGTAGAGATTTTTCTCAAAAAAAAGGGGGGGGCCTCAGTCCCATCCAGTTCAAAGGTAGTTTAATACCTGATCAACTGGATTTGGATTTGGCAAAACAGTCTTGTATATCTAGTTGTGTCCTACACATGGAGTTACTCTGAAGAATAGGACTACATTTCTTTTTTGTAGTTGAGCAGTTAGCACAAAACGTAGACTAGTCATGGAAATCTTTACTCTGTGTAAGGTTGCGGGTTTCTTACTGTACAAACAAAATGGCTAAAACCTATTTTGATTGTTTGTGAAGTCGACTTTGGGTTGTATGAGAATGTGACATGAATCTAATGCTCAGATTGAAGTGTGTTCACCTTAAATGTCTTTCTTTGAGTTTGTTCTGAAGGAGCCCAGCCAATATTGCATAAATCTTAAGGGGGTCTTACAGAAATTGTTCCACTTGAACTTTGGGGGAAAGTATGAAAAGTCATTTTTTAATTTTATTTTGGTTGTTTTCTCTGATACGAGTTGGATTTTGAAAAGTTGGGCTGGCACAGGACAAAAACAATATCAATATCAATTTATCCAAAGGAAGTTGTAGTTCAAAACTAAAGCTACTTTTGATAAAAATTAAATAGTAACTCTAGTGATCCTGAAAATGAATTAGAGATTTTTTTTTTTTAATAAAACCTGTGAAGCTGGTGTAGGCTGTATTTTACCTTTTCTTGCTATTGTTGCTTATTGCAGAGATATTGTTCAGTGACACTTGGGCACAGCCTCAGCTTTGTCCCCCTGTAGAACTGTGTCCTCACTGACAATGAGTTTGATTCATTCTGTGATGCCAGGTATTTTAAACCTGGGTATTTTTTTCTTTTTTTTTTTTTGGTGGTTCACTGGAGGGAGGTTGGCACATTGAAAATATAGTGGTCCTCCCCCTGCCCTCCTGCCATTCCATGGTTTTGCTTTCTGAGGTTTCAGTTGCTTGCAGGCAAAGGTGGTCTGAAAGCAGATGATCCTCTTACTGACATACTGTCAGAAGGTTGATAGTGGCCCAATGCTATGTAATAGTGCCTTTGTCATTCCCCTCACTTCAATTAATCACACAGGCATTTTATCATCTTACATCATCGTAAAAGGAGGAAGAGTAAGTCTAGTACAGTAAGATATTTTGAGAGAAAGACCTTGTTCACAAACTTTTATGATAGTATATTGTTATAATTGCTCTATTGATAATCCCTTACTGTGCCTAATTTCTTAATCTTTATCATAGGCACGTATGTATAGGACAAAACTGTGTGTATATAGGGTTTGGTACTACTTGTGATCAGGCATCCACTGGAGGTCTTGGAAAGTATCCCTTGTGGATAAGAGGGGAATATTGTATCAACTTGAACCCCCCCATTTTTTGAAAGATAACTTCCTTTCTGATGTCATGAAACCATCTCATGTGCTTCTATGAAACAATATGCTTGCCTAGTAAGCCACATTTGGGTTTCTGTCATTTCCACAAAAAGGAGCCAAGTTTCCTTGGGGAAGAGCTGATTCTGTATTTGGGGCATGAGAACTTGAGCTGTACTGAACTAATAATGTGAGCTTCAAAAAAGTAAATAATGACTACGATACATTATACAAGTTTATGCAAGACCACAAGTCCACAATGATGCTCAAATAGGGCAAATAATATGAATTGTGCTGACATGAGGCAATTGTTTGGTGCCAGATTACAGAAATTATAAATGTACCAACCCATGTGGTGGAAGCATGATCACTTCCAATGGTCAGAGGGTGGACTATGGGGATGTAAATTGGTCATTGTGGTGTTCAGCACATACTGAGGATCACAATTACCCAGATCAAGGGGTATTAAATCACAGAGCTAGGAATTCTTGGAGAGAAATGGACTTTTTGGATTCTGGAAAGCTGCATACAGAGCTATTGTTCAGAGACACTTGAAATTGGCTTTAGCTTTCTCCCCTAGTAAAGCTGTCTTCATTGACAATGAGTTTGACTTGAGAGGTAGGAGGGTCCCTACATCTCAAACATTTCTTAGTAAGAATCTGAACTACTTGTATAAGGTCTTCCTCAGTGGTAGTTTCAGAAGTTTTCTTTCTGCATCCATCTCTTTCCTATATTTTCAATGTCTGTCTTTCCACTGATTACTTCTCCTTAGCCTGTAAACCTGTTCAAACTTCTATTTCATAAATAACAACAAAAGACCAAACAAAACAAAAAAGAAATGAAAAAAACCTCAATCAAAAGAAAGGTCCCAAACCAAAACCCACAAATCCTCCCTAGACTCCACATTTCCCTTTACTTTTTTTCCTTGATCTATCTTGTCATCTGAATATTTTTGCTTTAAAAAAAAGCTATCAAAATTTTAATTCTGACTTTAAGAAAAACCCCATAAAGTCCATAAAACTCCATAAACTTAGAGACAATATTTATATTTAACACAGGTGATGGGCGCCTGAGTGGCTCAGTCATTAAGCGTCCACCTTCGGCTCAGGTCATGATCCCCGGGTTCTCGGATCAAGCCCCGCATCAGGCTCCCTGCTCCGCGGGAAGCGTGCTTCTCCATCTTCCGCTCCTCCTGCTTGTGTTCCTGCTCTCGCTATCTCTCTCTCTGTCAAATAAATAAATAAAATCTTAAAAAAACCCACAGATGATATATTAATTGCTTCTACTTTTATAATCTCAGATCATATTTTTGGGGGTCATTTTTCCTGTTCTTTTTAATTGATGATTTTAAAATTTTAATTGTAAAACACATAAAATTTGCCATCTTAACCATTTAAGTGTAGAGTTCAGTAGTGCTAAGTACATTCACATTGTCATGCAACCCAGAACTCTTCATCTTTCAAACCTGAAAGTCTATACCTATTTAAACAATTCTGTTTTCTTTTTCCCCCAGCCTCTAGCAAACTTTCTACTTTCTGTCTCCGAGTTGACACTTTATATAAATGGAATCATACAATATTTGTCTTTTTGTGACTGGCTTCTTTCACTTAGCACATTGTCCTCAAGGTTCATTCATCCATGTTATAACGTGTGTCAGAATTTCCTTCTTTTCAAAGTATAAGTGATACTCCATTGCATGTCTATACCACATTGTACTTATCTATTCATCCTTTGATGAATACTTTGGTTTCCACCTTTTCGCTACTGTGAATCCTGCATTGAATATGGGTGTACAGATATCTCTGAGATGGCTACTTTGAATTCTTTTGGGTATATACCTAGAAGTGGAATTGCTGGATCATATGGTAGCTATATTTTTAATTTCTGAGGAACTGCCATACTGTTTTTTATCATGGCTGCATCATTTTACATTCCCACCAACAACGCACAAGGGTTCCAATTTCTCTACATCCTTGTCAACACTTAATCTTTTTTTTTTTTTAATAGAAGCCATCTTAATGGATGTGAGGTGGTATTTCATTATAGTTTTGATTTTCATTTCCCTAATTAGTCCTACTAAGCATCTTTTCGTATGCTTATTGGCTATTTGTATATCATCTTTGGAGAAATGTCTATTCAAGCCTTTTGCCATTTTTTAACTAAGGCGCTTGTGTGTGTTTTGTGATTGAGTTATAGGAGTTCTTTATATATTCTAGATACTAACCCTTTGTCAGATATATAATTTGTAAATATTTTCTCCCAGTGTATAGTTGCCTTTCATTCTGTTGATTGTGTTCTTTGCACAGTTTTTTTTTTTAAAGATTTTATTTATTTGACACAGAGAGCACAAGCAGGGGGGAGCAGCAGAGGGAGAGGGAGAAGCAGGCTCTCTGCTGAGCAGGGAGCCTGCCATGGGGCTTGATTCCAGGACCCTGGGATCGTGATCTGAGCTGAAGGCAGTCACTTAACCGAATGAGCCACCCAGGTGCCTCGTACAGAAGTTTTAAATTTTGATGTAGTCCAATTTTTTTTTCTTTTGTTGCCTGTGCTTTTGGGGTCCTAATTGAGAAATTATTGCCAAATTTAATGCTATTAAACATCCCCCCTATGTTTTCTTCTAAGAGTTTTATAGTTTTAGCTCTTATATTTAGGTCTTTGATCAATTTTTAGTTAATTTTTATATACAGTATAAGGTAAGAATCCAGTTTCATTCTTTTGCTCATGGATATTCAGTTTTACGACACTTTATGTTGAGAGGCAGCCCTTTCCCCCATGAATGGTCTTTGAACTCTTCCCGGAAAATAATATGACCATGTATGTGAGGGTTTATTTCTGGGATATTTTACTCCATTGGTCTATATATTTGTTTTTATGATAATATACTGTTTTGATGACTATAGATTTGCAAGAAGTTTGAAACCAGGAAGCATGAGACATCCAACTGCATTCTTCTCCAGGATTGTTTTGGCTATTCAGGGTCCCTTGAGATGACATATACATTTTAGGATGGATTTTTTAATTTCTGTAAAATATGCCATAGAGAATTTGATAGGGATTGCATAGTATGTGTAGATCACTTTGGATAGTATTAACATTTTAATAATAAGTTTTCCATTTACACGGAATATCTTTTCATTTATTGGTGTCATCTTTCTTTTAAGAATGTCTTGTAGTTTTTCAGTGTACAAGTGTTTTGCCTCCTTGGCTAAGTTTATTCCTAAGCAGTTTATACTTTTTGATGCTATTGTAAATGAAATTATTTCTTTTTCAGATTGTTCATTTGTTAGTGTACAAAAATGCAACTGATTTTTGCTTTTTTTTTTTTTAACCTGCAACTTTGCTGAATTTATTCTAACAGTGCATGTGTGTGGTATCTTTAGGATTTTCTATATATGATATCATCTGTGAACAGAGATATCTTCATTTCCAATTTGGAGGTCTTTTTCCTTTTTCTTGCTATATTGTTCTGGATAAGACTTTTAGTACTATGTTGAATAGAAGTGAAAACAGGCATCCTTGTATTCTGTTCTTAGAGGGAAAGCTTTTAGGTTTTCACCACTGAGTATGTTATATGAGCTTTCCATATATGGCCTTCATTATGTTGAGGTAGTTTCCTTCTATTTCTAGTTTGAGTGTTTTTATCATGAAAGTGTGTTGAATTTTGTCAAATGCTTTTTCTGCATCAGTTGAGATAACCATGTAGTTTTCTTTCTTCATTCTGTTAATGCAGTATACTACATTGATTGCTTTTTGAATGTTAAATCACCCTTGCATTCTAGGAATAAATCCTACTTGGTCATGATGATCCTTTTAATGTGCTACTGAAGTCTGTTTGCTCGTATTTTGTTCAGGATTTTTTGCATCAATATTGATTACGGATATTGGCCTGTAATTGTGTTTTTGTCTGACTTTGGTATCAGGGTAATGCTGTCCTCCTAGAATAGGTTTGGAAGTTTTTCTTCAATTTTTTAGAAGAATTTGACAAGGATTGGTATTCTTAAATGTTAAGTAGAATTTACCAGTAAAGCCATGTGTTCCTGGGTTTTTCTTTGGTGGGGTAAGGGGTAGGGAGGTAGATTACTGATTCAATCTTTTTACTAGTAACAGGTCTGTTCCTATTTGCTATTCACAATTCACTCTTGGAGGTTGTATGTTTCTAGAAATTTGCCCATTTGATCTCAGTTATCCCAATTTGTCAATATATAATTGGTTATAGTGTTCTAATTGTTTTTATTTCTGTAAAATTATTTTTAATGTCCCTTCTTTTGATTTTAGTTGTTTGAGTCTTGTCTTTGTTTTTCCTTAGTTAATCTAGCAGAAGCCTTGTCAACTTTAGGATTTTCTTTTTCCCACCAAAGAACGAATTCTTGGTTTCATTGATTTTCTCCCCATCCCCCATTTTTTATTCTTTATTTTGTTTACCTGCTCTAATCTTTCTTTCCTTCTGCTAGTTTTGGGTTTATTTTGTTCTTTTTCTAGTTTCTGAAGGTGTAAAGTTAGGTTGTTGATTTGAGATCTTTATTCTTAGTATGAGCTTTTATAACAAAATTACTTAGTACTGCTTTCATGAGATTTGGTATGTTGTGTTTGCATCTTCATTTGTCTTAAAACATTTTCTAATTTCCCTTGTAGTTTCTTCTTTCACACTTTAGTTGTTTAAGACTATTGTTTGATTTTCATATTTGTGAATTATCCAGTTTTCCTTTTGTTACTGATTTCTAATTTCATTCCATTGTGATTGGAGAAGATATTTTTATGATTTCAATATTTTAAAGTTTATTAAGGCTTATTTTGTGGCCTAATACATGGTCTATCCAGGAGTATATTCCATGTGCACTTGAGAAAAATGTGTTTTCTGTATTTGGGTATTCTGTATATGTCTGTTTGGTCCAGTGTTCAAGCTGCCTTTTTCCTTATTGATCTTTTTCTGGTTCCCTTTTACTACTTTTAAGTGTACAATCCAGTAGCATTAAGTATACAGTAATACACCCCCTTATCCACAGTTTCCTTTTCTGTGGTTTCAGTTACCTGTGGTCAACTATGTTTTGGAAGGAGATAATCCTTGTCCTGACGTATTGTTAGAAGGTCAGCAGTGGCCTAACACCACATCACAATGTCACTTACCTCACTTTATCTCATCATGTAGGCATTTTATCATATGTCATCACAAGAAGGATGAGTAAAGCACAATAAGATATTTTGAGAGACCACATTCATGTAACTTTGTGTATTGTTATTTTATTATTTATTTTACTGGACCTAACTTATGAATTAAACTTTATCATGGATATGTATATATAAGAAAAAAACATAGTGTATGTATATATATGGTTTGGTACCCCACCCATGGTTTCAGACATCCACTGAGAGTCTTGGAATGTATCCCCCATGGATAAGAGGGAGCTGTGGTATTCACAATGTTACACAGTCTTCACCACTATCCAGTTCCATAACTTTTTCATGATCCCAAATAGAAACTCTGTACCCATTAAACATAACTCACTGTTTCTCTCTCTCCAGCACTTGGTAATCTCTATTCTCCTTTCTGCCTCTGTAAATTTGTCTATTCTAGGTACTTTAGATACATGGAATCATAAAATGTTTGTCCTTTTATTTCTGGCTAATTTCACTTAGTTTTCAAGGTTTGTCTATGTTGTAGCATGTTTCAGAATTTCATTCTCTTTAAAGGCTGTAATATTCCATTGTGTGTATATACCAATTTTTGTTTATCCACTCATCTCTTGAACATCTGGGTTTTTTTCTACTTTTTGGTAATTGTAAATACTACTAAGAACATTTGTACAACTCTAAGTTCCTGCTTTTAATTCTTCTGGGCATCTACCAGGGAGTGGAATTGCTAGAGCATACAGTAATTCTATGTCTAACTTTCTGAGGAACTGCCAAACTGTTTCTCACATTGGCCAAACCATTAGCATTCCCACCAACAGTGCACAAGGAGTCCCACTTTCCACATCCTTGCCAACACTGTTTTCTGTTTTCAGAATAAGTTATCTTAATGTGTATGAAGTGGTATCTTGGGCTTTTGATTTGCATTTTTCTGAAATCTAGTGATATTGAGCATCTTTTCATATTCATTCCTTTTTAAAATTGTTATTTTACTTCTACATGTTTTGTAAACATCATAATACATACTTATTGTCCCTCTGTAAACAATCATCCTTTAAGGAGATTTGAAAATTAAAAACATTTTTTAGTCTTTCAGATTTACAGTTTCTGGTATCCTTTGTTCCTTTGTGTAGATTAAATTTCCATCTGGTATTGTTGTCCTCCTATCTGAACTACTTCTAACATTTCTTGGGAGGGTCTCTCAGCTTCTCCTTCTTAGAAGAAGTCTAGTTTGCCTTCATTTTTTATATTTTTGTTGGGTGTAGAAATGTAGGTTGACAGTTTTTTTCTGCTTTAAAGATAACACTCCATTTTCTTCTGGGATGCATGGCTTCTAAAGAGAAGTTTATGAATTGCCTTATTTTCCCTTATGTAATTTTTTTCCTGTTTGCTTTTAAGATTTTCTCTTTATTCCTAGCTCTCAGAAGTTTGTGGTTTGTTGTGATTATTTGTATTTATTCTTGGCTTTTTTGGGCTGCCTTGGATCTGTGGATTTATAATTTCAATCAACTAGAAATATTTTGCTTAATTATTAAACAGTTTTCTGTCTCTCCTCCCCTCTCTCAGACTTAAATTACATAAATTTTAGAATGCTTAGCATTTTTTTTCATTGGCTACCTGGCTCTTTTTCCCTTTTGCCTTCCATACTTCATTTTGCTTATAATTCCTGTAGTACCTGTTAATCTGATCCAGTGAAGTTTTCATTTCAGCTATTTTATTTTTTTTTGTTTCTAGAATTTCCATTTGAGTTTGAGTGTGTGTTTTCCATTTGTTACTTCACCAAGTTCACGTTTTTTCCTCTATATTCTTGCACATATTAATTATACTGGCTGTTCTGATATTCTTGTCTGCTAATTCTATCAATTCTGTAATTTCTGGGTCTGTTTCTAATGACTGACTTTTTTTTTTTTTTCTTGGTTATGGGTTATATTTTCCTGCCTATCTATATACTTGATAGTTTTGGATTCGATACCAGACCTCATGAATTTTATGCCATTGACTCCTGGATTTTGTAATCCTTTAGAAAGTGTTGGGCTTCCCTCACATGGCTAAGTTATTTGGAGTTAGCTCAGTCTTCTTAAGGCTTACTTTTTGCATTATTGGGATGAATTCAGAGCAGTCTTCAGGGTTAGTTGGTCTCACTACAAAGATAATACCCAGCTGAGTACACTATCTGATGTCCCATGTATTATGAGATCTTCCTACTGTGACTGGTGATAATATGAACTATTCCTAAGCCAATGTGAGCTGCAAAAGTTGTTTGACTTACTTCCTTGTAGAGTTACAGATCATGCATATGTGGAGAACTGTTCAGCCAAAAATTTGAGGACCTCCCCACCCCTCAGTCTATAGATTTCTGGTCCTCTTTCTCTGGGCAGTTATCCCCTCCAATGTTCCTTCATATAAATTCTAGTGACTTCGACTTCCTTGAGCTCCAGTCTTCCTCTGTACAACTCAGAATGTTGAGCTCCTTTTTGGATTTCTCTTCTGTGTTCTGTGGTCTGGGAACTGCCTCCAGGCAATGACCTGAAACAATCACAGGGCTCACTTCATTGGTTTCTCTTTCCTCCAGGATCACTGCCCTGTGCTCCTTATTGTCCAGTGTCTGAAGTCCACTGTTAAATCTATTTGGTCCATTTTTCTAGTTGTTATAGTAGAGGGTAAATCTAGACCCAGTTATTACATCCTGCTGAAAGTAGAAGTTTTCACCCAAACTTTTAGAACAATATTTTATTGCTTTTTTTGGGTAAAATATTTTACTTTCTTTAGCTGAATTCTACACATCTTTTTAAAAAAATTTTGAGTAAATAAAAACCCAGAAATACAGACGAAGATTACAAATCCCTATATATACAACACTAGAACTAAATGTTAATTTGTTTCAAATCTTTTCCCCTCAAAATTATATTACATATTTGGTGTTTGTTATAATTTTATGCCTTGTAGCAGACATTCTAAATGTTTATACACATACATATGTGTGTGTGTATATAATTTTTTTTTAAAGCAGGCAAGGAAAACTTTATTCAAGGCTGTTGCAATAGGGGAGAGACACCAGAACTAAAATCTGAATTCAACTCTGCTGAAACAAAGGCTGGGAGAGCTTTGAATCGCTGTGGTATGGAGGGAAACTTCCTCTTATCTTCGTGACAGAAGGTCGTTTTACTTGGAGCAAAGTGCCCATGGAAATTGTGCTCCTACCCTCTCCTGGAAACTGGGAGATACCTCTTGGTGTTAACATTTCAAAAAGATGGCCCTTGGCTCCTAGATGTAGACATTCCTGGATTGAAAAAATGGGCAAAAGGTCTTTAAAAAGATTTACATATCAAAGAAATTACAGGTTTTCTTTTTTTTTAAATTTAAATTCAATTAGCTAACATATAGTACATTATTTTCAGAGGTAGTGTTCAGTAATTCATCAGTTGCGTATAAAACCCAGTGCTCATCACATCATGTGCCCTCCTTAATACCCATCATTCAGTTACCCCATTCCCCCCACCCACCTCTGCTCAGCAACCCTCAGTTTGTTTCCCAGAGTTAAGAGTCTCTCACGGTTTGTCTCCCTCTCTGATTTTTTTCTATTCAGTTTTCCCTCCCTTCTCTTATGATCCTTTGCACTATTTATTTTTTTTAAATTTTTTTATTATGTTAATCAACATACATTACATCATTAGTTTTTGATGTAGTGTTCCATGATTCATTGTTTGCATATAACACCCAGTGCTCCATGCAGAACGTGCCCTCTTTAATACCCATCACCAGGCTAACCCATCCTCCCACCTCCTCCCCTCTAGAACCCTCAGTTTGTTTTTCAGAGTCCATCGTCTCTCATGGTTCGTCTCCCCCTCCGATTTCCCTCCCTTCATTCTTCCCCTCCTGCTATCTTCTTCTTCTTCTTCTTTTTTTTTTTTTTTAACATATATTGTATTATTTGTTTCAGAGGTACAGATCTGTGATTCAGCAGTCTTGCACAATTCACAGCGCTCACCATAGCACATACCCTCCCCAATGTCTATCACCCAGCCACCCCCTCCCTCCCACCCCCCACCACTCCAGCAACCCTCAGGTTGTTTCCTGAGATAAAGAATTCATCATATCAGTGAAGTCATATGATACATCTTTCTCTGATTGACTTATTTCGCTCAGCATAACACCCTCCAGTTCCATCCACGTCGTTGCAAATGGCAAGATTTCGTGGGGTTTTTTTTGATGGCTGCATAATATTCCATTGTGTGTGTGTGTGTGTGTGTGTGTGTGTGTGTATATGTATATACCACATCTTCTTTATCCATTCATCTGTCGATGGACATCTTGGCTCTTTCCATAGTTTGGCTATTGTGGACATTGCTGCTATAAACATTGGGGTGCACGTACCCCTTTGGATCCCTACATTTGTATCTTTGGCGTAAATACCCAGTAGTGCAATTGCTGGATTGTAGGGTAGCTCTGTTTTCAACTTTTTTTTTTAAAGATTTATTTATTTATTTGAGAGAGAGAGTACATGAGAAGGGGGAGGGTTAGAGGGAGAAGCAGGCTCCTCGCTGAGCAGGGAGCCTGATGCGGGACTCGATCCAGGGACTCCAGGATCATGATCTGAGCCGAAGGCAGTTGCTCAACCAACTGAGCCACCCAGGCGCCCGTATTTTCAACTTTTTGAGGAACCTCCATACTGTTTTCCAGAGTGGCTGCACCAGCTTGCATTCCCACCAACAGTGTAGGAGGGTTCCCCTTTCTCTGCATCCCCGCCAACATCTGTTGTTTCCTGACTTGTTAATTTTAGCCATTCTGACTGGTGTGAGGTGATATCTCATTGAGGTTTTGATTTGGATTTCCCTGATGCCAAGCGATGTTGAGTACTTTTTCATGTGTCTGTTGGCCATTTGGATGTCGTCTTTGGAAAAATGTCTGTCCATGTCTTCTGCCCATTTCTTGATTGGATCATTTGTTCTTTGGGTGTTGAGTTTGAGAAGTTCTTTATAGATTTTGGATACTAGACCTTTATCTGATATGTCATTTGCAAATATCTTCTGCCATTCTGTTGGTTGTCTTTTGGTTTTGTTGACTGTTTCTTTTGCTGTGCAAAAGCTTTTTATCTTGATGAAGTCCCAATAGTTCATTTTTGCCCTTTCTTCCCTTGCCTTTGGTGATGTTTCTAGGAAGAAGTTGCTGCGGCTGAGGTCGAAGAGGTTGTTGCATGTGTTCTCCTTTAGGATTTTGATGGACTCCTGTCTCACATTTAGGTCTTTCAACCATTCCACATATGAGTGAAACCATATGATAATTGTCTTTCCCTGACTGACTTATTTCATTTAGCCTAATACCCTCCAGTTCCATCCACATCGATGTAAATGGTAGGTATTCATCCTTTCTGATGGCTGAGTAATATTCCATTGTATATATGAACCACATTATCTTTATCCATTCATCTGTCGAAGGACATCTTGGCTCCTTCCACAGTTTGGCTATTATGGACGTTGCTGCTGTGAACATTGGGGTGCAGGTACCCCTTCATTTAATTACATCTGTATCTTTGGGGTAAATACCCCATAGTGCAATTGCAGGATCATAGGGTAGCTCTATTTTTAACTTCCTGAGGAATGTCCATACTATTTTCCAGAGTGGCTGTACCAGCTTGCATTCCCACCAACAGTGTAAGAGGGTTCCCCTTCCTCCACATCCTCGCCAACATTGGTTGTTTCTGTCTCGTTAATTTTAGCCATTCTAACTGGTGTAAGGTGGTAGCTCATTGTGGTTTTGATTTATATTTCCCTGATGACAAGTGATGTTGAGCATTTTTTTCATGTGTCTGTTTAACATAGATTGATTTAATCCTTAAAACATTTCTATGATTTCAGTATAATGAATGACACTGTTGTATAAATGAAGATCATAAGTAATACAGTGGTTAAATAGTATGCTTAAGGTCAGACAACTAGTAAGTGAAGCGGAGATATGAATCCAGAGAATTGGGTTATAGAATTTGAACTCATAACCACTATCCTATATTACTACTTAAAATTATTGAAAACCTGAAGATCAAGTAGAAATTCCCTATCCTTGATTCCTCGTCCTAGTGCCCTTATCCTTTATTCATAGACAAATCAAATGTGAAATTTTATATCCTTCCAGTTCATTTTTAATGCTTTAACCTTAATTTGTACATATTAATAAATAAGTTGTTTTTTGTTTTAAAAACTTACATAAAGTTACCACATTCTATGTATAATTTTACGATTTAAATATTCTTGAAAGTAATGCCTGTTGAGAGATGTATAATATTTTTTAATGTAATTATCTATGTTACATATCATTGATTTGACTTAAACACTCCAAAAATTAGTAAAAATGCATTCCAGGTAGTGAAACACATTAGGTAATCTATGCCTGTTCCTTCTTCCCTTTCCCTGGAGTTCCTTCCTCTTTTCTTCCGCTCTGTATTATTTGCTCTCTAGCTCTGCTGAGCAGCTGTCCTCCTGATCTTTTGCCTCTGTCCTGTGTAGGATCCTCCATTTTCTAGGTTTTGTGTATTCCTTTTCTGGTTTGCTGCTTTTTGATGGATGCACTCTCTAGTTACTTCCTAAGAAAGGGAAACTTGCATAGAAAGCAAATTTATTGAAACCATACTTTCTGAAATTATCTATACTTAACAGATGATTCATAAGTGGTCTGAGTATATGTTCTAGCTAAAATAATTTCCCTCTGACTTATGAAGACAATGTTCTGTTGCATTCTAGCTTTCAGTGGAGCTGATTCTAGATAGGTTTTATGTGACCTATTTTTTTTTCCCCTTCATGTAAGCTTTTGAGAACAAAATTTTAGCCCTGGTATTTTAAGATTTCAAAATTTATCTGCATTGGTATAGTTTAGCTTTGTTTTTTTTTTTTAACCTTCTAGGCACAGGTTGTAACTTTTTAATCAAACTTCTACATTTTGGGGAATTTAAAATATTTTTTTAAAAAACCTTATCACCTCTGCTTTTCTTTCTTTCTGGATATTTTGATGTTGAACTTCCTAGATTGATCTTGTCCTCCTATTTTTTTTCTAAATTTCTTTGTCTTTTTGTTCTATTTTGGGGGACAAGTGCTCAACTTTATCTTTCAAATTTTCCATTTTATTTCAGTTACTATGTATATTTTTTTAATTTCAAGACTTTTATTCTGACTATTCCTTTTTATAGCAACCTATTTTTGTCTTGTGAATATAATCCTATTTCTCTGAGAATATTACAGTTTAAAAAATTCTCCATTCTTCATTGGCTCCATTTTATTTCTTTTTCTGAGTGATTTGGTTTCCTTTTTTATCCTGGAGAATTTCTCCGAAGGTCATGATACTCTTGGTCAACCCATCCTAATTAAGGGTAAGGCACTTAGAAGAGCTCCATTATGGGTGCTTCTTGCTGACTGTTGTGCATCACTGTGGGGTGGTCAAGTGAAATTCCTGATGCCTTATTTTGAAACTCAAAAATACCAGTATCTGTAGGTTTGTTCTCTTGAGGTGTTCAATTTCCCCAGAGAAGAATCCACCAATTTCCTATCTGGAATCTATTCACCTAGGATTATTTTTTAGAGAAAGCAATGAAAGGAGGCTGGGAGTCTCACTCTATCAACTCCTGATTTTAATTAGGCATCTGTCCTTCAATCTTTGTTGGCCTTGTCTCCCTGAATATGGAGCCCATTTGGTTTAGTTTCATCCCAAAATGAACGATTTATCTCATTTTGGGTTGGGGAAGTATTGTCACTTGGCTCTCCCAGAGCGGGGAAGAGTACACAGAAATCTACTTTTTCACTGTTAATTTAGTCCATCTTTTTCAGCCCCAGACACCACTCCTGCCCTGATAGCTTCTGGTGTTGCAGACCATGGAGACTTTCCAGTGTTCTGCATCATGGTTTGACATTGGTGCCCGTACTTGGTATTCAGCTTTCTAGAGTCTGTTAATGTTTTTTCCTCTTTTCTGTCATCCATCATTTGATGCCATCTCTCATTTTCCATTCTCTTTGTCCTTGTGGGTTTATAGCATTTTAAATTCTATAATATCATTTTACTGGAATATTGGAAAGGAAAAGAGATAAATTATGTGTTCAATCAACCATATTTGATAGTTGGCCTATCTGTTTCTGTCCTTTAATTTTCAAACTTTTGTTCTCATTACCTATGCTACATGAAAAAAGCTCATTTTGACCACAATCCAAGCTTCCATTTTTAGTTGGGAATACAGTTTCAGTTCTTGGCTTCTTGCAGGGAGACAGACTCCAATCCTTTGCCATCTTTTAGGCACACTTGGTTCCTATTCTATAGTGTTAAAATAGCCCCATTTCTAATTTCTGGTCCTGTTGCCTTGAGGACCCAGTCATGCCATGTCTCTAGCCCACTGTAGTTTCTACTCCATTTTCATAGAGAATTTTAATCTTTAAAATTTTAGTTTTTAATTTTCTTTGAAATGCATATGTATACATTCCACCCCAGCCCCCCAAAATGTAGTTTATGAAGGAGGTCTCAAGATACTGGCTCTACTCTCTTGATCACAAGCCTTCCCTGTGACTTTTTGACATGAAGTTCCATACTTGTTGCAGTGACTTGTAATTTTCCTTCCATCTTTGTCTTAATTGAAAGTACTTTTGCTATAGTTTCCTAATTTCCAAATCCAATAGACCCTCTTTAATTCTTAGTAACTTGCATGTTGCATTTGACACTTCAGGTTGTGTCCTCCTTGAAACACTATCATTTTGGCCTTTGTGTGCCATGTTTTCCATTCCCCCCTTATACATCTTTGACCAGTCCCCCTATGGCTCATTTGCAGCCCCCCTTTCTCCATCTGCTGCTGGAATATTCGTGCTCCTTAGGGTTTCAACCCCAGCCCTCTGCATCTTACTGTATACTCTTGCCCTGGTTGATCTCCTTCATGCTTGCCATTTCAGATATTAACCATATGCTGATGAGGATGAAATATCTATCTCTAGTTCAGACTTCTCCAGATTTCAAGTCTAAGACCAACTCTGCTGGCTGCCTTTACCATAGTCCTCTCAAATTCAAGAGGTCTTGGGATAAACCTGTCCTCCTCCTTCCTAACGTTGTTCCTTTTCTTTGTTTTAGTTGATGACACCAACATTTACCTGTTTACCCAAGCTAGAAACCAGGGAGTCATCCTTGAACCCTTTCTTCTTGTTGCTATTCTAGTTTTGTCTTTAGGTTGCCCAAGGAATGGGTTCTAATGGCAGTGAGACAGGCCTTACAAGAAGTGCAGCTGGACCCAAGGCAGCTCTAGAAACCTCAGGACCTGCAGTTTGTAGAACTTCCTGGTCATTATTGTAACCCCAACATTTCTGCTGTATTCACCTCTGACAGTTAACTTCCGTATTCTTTTCTTTCATTCTGTATATTTTCATAATAGATTATCTTCAAAACTTTGGCTTGCTATGATCTCTTGTGGTTTCAACCTGACTTTCTCCTTCATATAGCTTCAACTTAATCTCATTTTGGGCCTCTGGTCCTATTGCATCCTGCTTTTCTTTATGTTCAATATTTCTGATTCATGGGATCAGGAATCAGACTGGCTTGGCTCATCTCACTAGGTCCTATTTTGGGGTACTTGTCAGCCTATTGAAAGCCTTCCCTTGTGACAGGCACTCATCCTACTCTAAGCACCTGCACAGGAGGAGCAAGTTAATGGGATATGAAGTATGACCACTTTTCCCCAAATGGTATGAATTGGACAATTACCTTCATAAGGGAAGCTGGCATAGAGCTACTGTGATTTGACATAGTTAGTATATTACCTATTTAATATATTGAGTCCTATCAAATTTATCTCGTAAAGTGTTTTTAAACCTCTATTCTCTTCTCCAATCTTAATCTTAGTGTCTTGGTTCAAGTCCTCATCTTCTTTCACCTGCCCTCTGGCAACAGCCAGTCTTTCTTCTCCCCACCCCCTTTTCCTCATTGCTTATCATATTGGTTTTAAGTGATGAACAATGACATCTGTTACTTATCACTAGGAACAGATTTTGAACACTTCTGCACTGGCCTTGGAGTCACCAAGGAAAACTCAGCATAGGTATTGGAACTGGATGGAACAATGCTCTGCTTACAAAGAGAAGAGACAGGGCAAGGTCATCTTCAGTATTGGGCATCAGTCACCAGTAGCCAACAGGTTCCTCTCAGCAGCCAACACAGGGCAGGTGGCCTGCATGTGCCCATCTTGTGCTACAGCAGGACCCTGACCCCTCCCCACAGGGGACAAATATGGCAGTGGGATTGACAAAGTGCTATATGACACACATGCTTAAGAAAAAGGAGCATATATTGGGTCTGGAACAGGGAGAGAGAATCCCACACAAGGCACTAAGTTCAGCACAAACTGTGAGGGCTCTTTATCTCGGTAAGGAAGCGTTCCAGGCCCAGGGCCCATTCTTACATGGCTGATTGGGGTCAAAAGTGGAGGGCATGCATGAGACTGCCTTTCCCAACTTTAAGTATACTTAAAATCTCTCCGTATTTATTGAATACAATTTGTTACTTGTTCTAAACTAAAATATTAGATGAATTTGAGTTTTTGTTTCTTAAAAGGAACTCAGAGAGGCTAAGCAAATTAAGTTGTTTTTTACTTTCACATGATTAATTTTTCCTCCCTGAGGGTCAGTGCTTCATCAGCCATGTCTGGGATGATTGCAGAAGCCTCCTAATTGTCTGCTGGGCCTCAGCCTCATCTCAACTCCAATCTGTCTTCCAGATTTATTTTTCTAAAACGTATATCTGATCATGTCCCTCTTCAATTTAAAAACCTAAGGCCCATTTTCTGCCACTTCCTCCCTGCCCACATCAAACACTCCTCCCTATACTTTCCTTTAGAGTTTCCCTATTCACATTCCCCACACTGAACTCAGTCCTGCAGGATAATATTCCTGCTCTGCTCTCGGAGAACACTGCATAATTTAAATTTTGGTGCCAACCTCTATGTGTCCATTTGATGCAACCTAATTATTTGAAAAGTGAAAAATTCAGTTATTTAAATTAGTGGTTTTCTTGCTGCCACCAAGATATTTATTTAGCTGTCAGAATGCTGAGCCCAAGCTCTGAGCCACTGTGGCACATTACCTGTCAGGAAGGATTGTGTTCTATTCATTTTTACTGGTCCCTTCCATCGTGTCTCTCTACCCCAATAGGTACCTAGTCCTGTGCTGTGCCTGCTGGTGGTCCGTAAATAGCTGTGGGCACAATGGCAATGCATTCTTTCCTCCAGAGTCTTTGGTTACCAGCTATCTGGGCAGAGGACTTAACAGAAGTAGCCCTAATAAAAATACTTAGTGTAAATTTATTTAAGTCCACATTTACTTACAAATTTTATCTAAAGAATTAATCTGAGGGTGAGGGTAGTCAGGGTGGAGCTTAAAGCACACAAGTGGGATTGGCACCACCTGGTGGGTGGTAGCGGTGGTACATGAGGTGATGTATGGGGTCAGTGACTTGAGTCCAGTGACTTTTCAGAATCAGGCCATTCCTTTCTGGCAGGCCATTTAGGTTTTTATACTTGAGGTACAATAAATTGTATATGTTTCAAATACACAATTTGGTAAGTTTGACATGTGTGTATTTGTGAAAACATCACCACAGTCAAGATAATGAACATAATCTTCACCTCCCAGTTTCATTGAGCCCCTTTGGAATACCTACCACCTATCCTCCTTTCCTCCCTGTTCTCTCTAGGCAACCAATGATCTGCTTTTTGTCACTATAGATTAGTCTGCATTTTCTAGAATTTTCTATAAACAGAATGCTATAATATGTAGTCTTTTTTTGGGGGGGAGGGGTCTGGCTTCTTTGACTCAGTATAATTGAGATTCATCCACCTTGTTGCATGTGTCAGTAGTACATTTTGATGAATCTATTGCATGCTGTACGATGATTAATCATTGACTTGTTGGTGGACATTTAGATTGTTTGCAGTTTGGGGCCATTATAAGGAAAGCTGCTGTGAGTATTTATGTGTAACTTTCTGTGCTTTCATTTTCATTTCTCTTGGGTAAAATCTAGGCATGACATGGCTGGTATATGAAATGGTTACAGATGATAGGTGTTCGCTTAACTTCTTACATTCCCATCAGCACTGAGTGCAAGTTGTTCCACATCCCCCCAACACTTGCTATAATAGTCTTTTTGATAGCCATTCTAGTAGGTATGTAGTAAGCTATTTAGATTTTGAACTTAAATCAGTTACACAAACAATGAATCATGGAACACTACATCAAGAACTAATGATGTACTGTATGGTAACTAATATAACATATTAAAATAAAAAAATATAAAAAAATCAGTTTCCTGGGTTCCATTCTAGGTCTACTAAATCCTGGGGAGGGGCCTTGGGGTGTTGTGCTTTTAGAAAGAGAATGGATAGCCAGGTTTGGGAGCCACCACACTATATGACATTGACTGCAGCTTTGAAGGGGGCTCAGGTAGGATTTCGACAGAAGTGGTGCGGGAAGGCAGGGGATGGAGACAACTTTTCTTCAGGATGAAATATGTTTAATTAGTTAAGCTCATGTTGGATCAGTCCTCATCCACCAGAGCCAAACCTGTCGGCTTGGAAGAGCCCGTCATTAGAAGAGAAAAACCTTGCTTTCCCTCCTCTGGATGATTCACATTGGAGAGAGTGATGGAGTGATCGGAGAGAGTGACGCCCTGCTGGGTGGTGCAGTGTAGCTTAGTGGGACCAGCATCAGAGTCCGAAAAAGAGTCAAGATGCTGCTGCAACTATTGGTGGGAATGTAAACTGGTGCAGCCACTATGGAAAACAGTGTGAAGGTTCCTCAAAAAAGTTAAAAATAGAACCACTATGTAATCTAGCAATTCCACTTGTAGATACTCATTTGAAGGAAATGAAATCACTGTCTTAAAGCTATCTGCCCCCCCATGTTCATTACAGCATTATTTATAATACTTAAAATCTAGAAACACAAGTGTCCATTGTCAGATGATTAAAGAAGCTATAGTGTATGCATATACAATGGAATATTATTCAGTCATAAAAAGGAAATTCTTCCATTTGTAACAACTTGGATAGACATTATGCTAAGTAAAATAAGAGTGAGACAAATACAGGATGATCTATTAGTGGAATAAAAAAACCCCATAACTGTGAACTCATAGTGGTACAGAGAACAGATTAGTGGTTGCCAGAGGTATGTTGAGAGGGTGAAATGTGTGAAGGTGATCATAAGGGACAAACTTCCAGTTATAAGAGAAATAAGTCCTAGAGATGTACAGTATGGTGACTATAGATAATACTGTATTATATATTTGAAAGTTGCTAAGAGAGTAGATCTTTTTTTAAAAATTTTTTTATTGTTATGTTAATCCCCATACATTACATCATTAGTTTTAGATATAGTGTTCCATGATTCATTGTTTGTGCATAACACCCAGTGCTCCATGCAGAACGTGCCCTCCTCAATACCCATCACCTGGCTAACCCATCCTCCCACCCCCCTCCCCTCTAGAACCCTCAGTTTGTTTTTCACAGTCCATCGTCTCGCTAAGAGAGTAGATCTTAAAAGTTCTTTTCACAAGAAAAAATTACAACCATGTGTGGTGATAATCACAAGTTTAGTTAACATCTTTTCATAATATACACATATATCAAATCCTCATGTTGTACACTTAGCACTAACACAATGTTACATGTCAATAATACCTCAATGAAAAATAAAGATGGTGTTGCAAGTCTGTGACTAGGAGGTGAGCCAGAGCCAAATCCCTCTCCACCTTCCCTAGCCAGCAGTAGGTAAAAATAGAAAAGAGAAAATGTAAAAGACCTGCCAAATGCAAAAACAAGATCCAACCTCTGGCTACAAGTGGTACAGAAACACATATAAAACACAAGGCCAGTGGGAGGATGGGGTGGCTGGGTGGTGGACATTGAGGAGGATATGTGTTGTGGTGAGCTGTGTGTGTTGTTTAAGACTGATGAATCACAGACCTGTACCCCGAAACAAGTAATACATTATATGTTAATAAAAAATAAAAAAAAAGCCACTGCTGTAGGCCTGCTAAGCTCCAGGACCAGAAGCAGGTTCAGGCAGCAAGGAATTCATTATCTTGGGTAGAGAGATGAACAGTGCTCCCAAACAAGAAAGGGGCCTAGGGTTTCACCTGAAATCAAGAGTTAGGGTAGGGTTTCCCTGTCTGGGAAAGGAGACAAAAGGAGATGTTTAGGCTGGCTCATTGGAATTAGAGCTATTACATAGCACCTGCTACGTGTCATGCATTGTTCTGAACTTCTTGGTTGGATTAATGTATTCTCACAATCCTCCCAATTATTATCTGCACTTTAGAGACAAGGCAAAGAAAGGTGTTTCTTGCCTTAATCTACACAGCTAATAGTTCAGAGTTAACACCTAGGGAGTATGCCTCTCTGGAACATGCTCAACCATAACCCCAGGTCCTCTCAGGGTGTTACAGACCAAGGGAAGTTGAAGGAGGCAGATATAGTCTTGCAACCAGCCTGGGCAGAGCCACATACTATGATGGGACCTGTGACCCCAATATCACTCTAGGGCAGACTGATGGAAGATAATTTCTATTCTAGGGGTCTCAGGCTGCCTGGAGGCCAACAGAAACCTTTCTGGAGTGGGAGGGAGGGAGAAAGCAAGAACAAGAGTGAAAAATCAAGTGAGAAAGAGAAAAAGAAAAAGCTTTCTTATAAAACACATGAGGAAGACTAATACAGAGACCTAGCCAAAAACAAAAACATAGGGTGTATGAGTTCATGTAAGATGAAATGAAAATAGTAGAGCAATGTGAAAATGATTTTAGAATATTTCTGATCAAAGCCTGGAGATAAATTATACTGCAGACTCTCAATCAATACACAGCTGTTAGCACATGTGGTCCGTCTGATGAAAGTTGGACAGAATAACTTTAGGCCACCACCCAAGGTAGAATCCAGCATCTTAAGAATAGAACCTGAGAGGGCGCCTGGGTGGCTCAGTTGTTAAGCATCTGCCTTCGGCTTGGGTCATGATCCCAGGGTCCTGGGATCGAGCCCTACATCCGGGTCCCTGCTCCGCGGGAGGCCTGCTTCTCCCTCTCCCATTCCCCCTGCTTGTGTTCCTGCTCTCACTATTCCTCTCTCTCTCTCAAATAAATAAAAATCTTAAAAAAAAGATAGAACCTAAGAATCCACCATCACTTATCAATTTTCAGGAATGGGATGGCCTAGTAAGGATCACCTTTGTTAAGAAAAACAAGACGCTCCCTGCTGCATTTAAGTCAAGCGCAGTGCAACAGCTATTGGAAAATTACAGAATTCACTGTTTGGTCCATAATATAATACCGGACGATTTCAGCATAGCAGATAAAATACGGCAAATCCTAACCAGCACAGGTTTTAGTGACAGGCGGACCCGACCTGTTCCATGGACATAGATGACTTCATCAGATTGCTACATGGATTCAATGCAGAAGTTATGCATTTTTCTTAGGTATCTGGAAAACAGAATTTTCCAAACTCAAGAAAAAGAAACTGGAATTACATATTTTTAGTAATTTGAGAAGATGAACTATGCCTTTCCTTCACTGGAACACTATGTGCTTGACTATTTTTGACTTAATACTACTGTCACCATTTATTACTCTGAATTTTTATGGTAGTAAGTCAGTCAATTCTAATTACCCAAGTTTTTTTGGTTGTGGTGTGTTTTTAATATCTAACGTAGGGCAGGGTCCAGTCTGTGCATGATAATCTTTAAGAGCTGCAGGCACGCACAACTTTACACTTAAACTTATCATTTCTAACAATTTATTGTATAAAGATGTTACTCTTCTGTTCTCTGTTATATATTACTATGAGGACCTCTGTAGGCCTTTGCCCTTCAAATAGTAAAAAAGTTAAAATATGTTTAACAGTCACATACTTCCCATACTATTTCTTTTTATTCATGTGCACAATAAAACAACTGTTTCTTAAATATTTCTGATTTTTAAAGAAAGGATATAACCATTAAAAATATATCTTGAAATGAAAGGCAGAAATGAAAAACAGCTTTGAACAAGGCTCAATCAGGTAGAAGTCCTTTAAATTGAAAAAATTTTCATTAAAATAACATAGTGGTAAACTCCTGCCTGAATCCATTGAGGGAATTAGTGATTTGGAAGGTCATATTGAGGGATTCAACTAGAATATACATTTTAGGCAACACTGAGACCAGTGGCCCAGGGAGATGTTTAATAGGGGATAGAAACTCTATCAAATCTTAGCTTTCATCCAGCATTGAGTAGAAGATTCCAAAGTTGCTTCTGAGCCAGAAACACTTCTGTGGAACTTGATGTAGGAAGAATACTGAATGTGACCTGACAGGACCAGGAGTTGTGGACTGGCTTCGTCATTGCCCTAACCTCTCTAAACTTTAGTTTTCTAATCTGTAGAATGGCTGTAATGGTCTTTCTGGTAGCATAGGGCTTAAATGAGAAAATTTAGTGGAAACACTTTGCAGCTATATATATGCACATGTGTGTGTACATATGTATATATATGTATTTTAAAAACTATATTTAAAATATATAAAAATATTTTTAACAGAAAAACTTTTCCAGCAAAGGAGAGCAGAAGATTCTCTATCATTATCAGTTTTTATTCCAAGCTCTCCAGTCTTTAGCTTCTGAATAATTTTTCATTGACCAGGTGTGCTGTGTTAACTACCCAAATGCAGTTTTACACTGGTAAAGGTAGTGTGTGGGCCGATTCAGCCTTTTCTTGGTAGACAGTAGTCTTTTTTTTTCTTCTGTTTATTATGTATTTACCTTCTACTCTAATTATAAAAGTTATACATATTCACAACAGAATAAAGAAATGTATACAGAAATCATCAAGTGGGTCAGGATTTTGCTGCATTTCCTCTAGCTTCTGTTCTATGTTGTCTTAGCTTGGATTGCTTTTACAAAATATCACCACCTGGGTGGCTCAAGCAACAAATTTTTTTACAGATTTGGAGGCTGGGAAGTCCAGCATCAAGGTGCTAGTAGGATTGGGGTCTGAGGAGAGCTCTCCCCTTGGGTTGCGGACAGCCACCTTCTCTCTCTTGTCCTTAGATAATCTCTCCTTGGTGCCTAACTATGTGTGTGCAGGGATGGGGAAAAAGAGAACAAGAGTAAGCTTTCTGGTGGCTTATTGGACACTGATCCTATTGGATCAGGGTGCCCCTATTATGACCTCATATAACCTTAATTACTTCCTTTGAGGCCCCGTCTCCAAATACAGCCACACTGGGACACATAATGAATTTTGCAGGATACAGATATTCAGTCTGTATCCTATGTCATACACATATGTATATATACTTGACATTATTTGTAATTATGGTATGTAATATGTAAAATTCGATACCATTTTAACCATTAATATTTTTTCATGCCCTTAAAATTTTTAGGACAACTTCCTTTCAGCTGCCTAATAGAAATACTATAATATTTTTAACCATACCTCTGTTGTTAAGCTTTGATTTAATTAAAATATTGAATTAATATAAATAACTTTGTACATGTACCTTATTTTGATATTTTCTTTGAGGTATTTATTTTATTATTTTTTATTATTATGTTACTCACCATACATCACATCATTAGTTTTTGATGTAGTGTTCCATGATGCATTGTTTGCGTATAACACCCAGTGCTCCATGCAGAACGTGCCCTCTTTAATACCCATCACCAGGCTAACCCATCCTCCCACCCCCCTCCCCTCTAGAACCCTCAGTTTGTTTTTCAGAGTCCATCATCTCTCATGGTTCATCTCCCCCTCCGATTTCCCACCCTTCATTCTTCCCCTCCTGCTATCTTCTTCTTCTTCTTTTTTTTTTTTTTAACATATAATGTATTATTTGTTTCAGAGGTAGAGCTCTGTGACTCAACAGTCCTGCACAATTCACAGCACTCACCATAGCACATACCCTCCCCAATGTCTATCACCCAGCCACCCCATCCCTCCCCCCCCCCCCCCACTCCAGCAACCCTCAGTTTGTTTCCTGAGATAAAGAATTCCTCATATCAGTGAGGTCATATGATACGTGTCTTTCTCTGACTTATTTCGCTCAGCATAACACCCTCCAGTTTCATCCACGTCATTGCAAATGGCAAGATTTCATTCCTTTTGATGGCTGCATAATATTCCATTGTATATATATACCACATCTTCTTTATCCATTCATTTGTCGATGGACATCTTGGCTCTTTCCACAGTTTGGCTGTTGTGGACTGAGGTATTTAATTAGCGAAGTGTTTTTAAAGTGTTTTTCTTTTCCCTAAACATTTTGTTCTTAATTCCTAGTCTTATTATGTTGTCAGAGAATGTTGCTTACATGATATATGCATTTAGGGACTTATTGAAGTTTTCTCTGTAGCTCACTATCAATTTTTATAAATGTTTCATGGGCAGATGAAAAGGTATATTTGGTGATTGTAGGGTATGTTGTTTGATGTATTTCTATTCCATCCTATTAATTTTATTCAAATTCTCTGTCTGCACTTATTTTTCCTCTTAATCTATCAGAGATTTGGCATTTAAGTCTCCACGATTATGTGTTTATCAATTTTCCTTTGTTTCCAATAATTTGTGCTTTTTATAGTTTGATGCCAAATTATCTGACGTATGAAAATTTAGGACTATTTTCATAGTGGACTGTAACTTTTATAAATGACATTTTATGTTTTGTTGAATTCTTTTTGCTTGGAATAAAACCTTTTCAGAATTTAACTTTGCCATTTCTGTGCTGCATTGTTTTGCACTGGCCTGAAAAATCTTTATTCTTTATTTTACACCATTTTTAAAATATTTTGCTTTATGTCTGTTTCTTGTAGGAAGCATATAGTAAGATTTGAATTTGTAGCACAATTGGAGAATTTTTTTTTTTTTTTTTTTAAGATTTTATTTATTTATTTGACAGAGAGAGACACAGCGAGAGAGGAAACATAAGCAGGGGGAGTGGGAGAGGGAGAAGCAGGCTTCCCGCTGAGCAGAGAGCCCGATGTGGGGCTTGATCCCAGGACCCTGGGATCATGACCTGAGCTGAAGGCAGACGCTTAACGACTGAGCCACCCAGGCGCCCCAATTGGAGAATATTTTTATTTTAATGGGGTAAACTCCTTATATTTATTTCATGATTTATTTGTTTTTATATTTCATACCTGTTTTGTGCTTCCTATTTTTATGCTTCTTACTTTTTCTTTTCTAAGCTATATGGAATATGTTTTATATCCTTTTCTATTCTTCAGTGATTTGGAAAATAGGTCCTATTTTAAATTATGTTACTGATTACCTTTGAGTATTAGAAATATTTAAATATGTACTTAAAAAGTTTGTGCTATTAAAGAAAATGCATTAAATACATTTAGTATTGAATACAGATGGTCCCTGGCTTATGATGATTTGACTTAAAATTTGTTTGACTTTATGATGATGTGAAAATGATATACATTCAGTAGAAACCTTACTTTGAATTTTGAATTTTGATTTTTACCTAGGCTAGCAGTATGTGGCATGGTCGTCTCTCATGATGCTGGGCAGTGGCAGTGAGCTGAAGCTCCTAGTCAATGTGATCACAAGGGTAAATAACCAATACAATGACAACCATTCTGTACCATTCTATTTGTCACTTTCAGTATTCAGTAAGTTTTATGACATACCCAACACTTTGTTGTAAAATAGGCTCTTGTTAGGTGACTTTGCTTAACTGTAGGGTAATGTAAATGTTGTGAGCACATTTAAGGTAGGCTAGGCTAAGCTATGATGGTCAGTGGGTTAGGTGTGTTAAATGCATTTTCAACTTCTGATGGGCTTTTTAGGATGTAACCTCATCATAAGTCAGGGAAGACATGTAGTTTTTAAGCAAATAACCATAGAACCACTGTCTTTTACTTTCAGCCTTTCTCTATCCTTATGGTTTTGATGTGCTTCTTGCAAGAGTGATATTTTTTATTTAGGTTTTTATTTTTAACCCAGCATTTTTAACCCTTTTTTTATTTGGAGCATTCAGTCCATTTAAATTTAATGTAATTACTACTATGTTTTCATTTAAATCTACCACCTTATATTTTGTAGTTTCCATTTATTCAGTGTGTTCTATGTTTCTTGTCCTCTCTTCCCTTTTATTTGGTTTTATGGAATATTAAAATTTAAAACATGTTTTTTTTTCAGCCAGTTTGGAAGTGCTGACTGGGTTTTTTTCCCTTTGGTGTTTACCTGAGATACTATTATACATGTATTTAATTTATTAAGGTCTGAAGTTAATTGACATCCTTCATCTCCTTCTGATAATGTAAGAACCTTAGACTATTGTGTTTTTATCACCTTCCTGGCTTATGTGTTATTGTTGGCATGTATCTTAATTCTTTATTTTTTTTTAATTCCTTGAGGCATTTAAAATTACTGTTTTATGTAGTCAGTATTTAGATTTACCCACATATTCACTATGCTCTGAGTTCATTTCTTCTTAAATCTCAGTCCTTCTATCTGGGATTACCTTCTTCCTACCTGAAGTACATCCTTTAGAATTCTCTTTGGTTAAAATCTGTTCATAGTGAATTCTCAGTTATTGTTGGTCTGAAATTGTCTTTATTGCACTCTAATTTTTGAAAGTTTTTTTTTTTTTTTTTTTTTTTTTTTGGGGCCAGGAATAGAATTCTAGATGGGCACTTGCTTCCTTTCAGTACATTGAGATGACATTGACTTTTGGGTGCCATTGTTGCTGTTGAGAAATTGGTTATCAGGGTAACTCTTTCTCTTTAGGTAGAAAAGTAATCTGTCTTTTAGGAATAAAAAAATTTTTTTTTCTCTGATGTTCTTCAATTTATGTATGTTGGAATTGGACATGGATTTCTTTTTATTCACACTTTTTAGGATTTGTTTGGCTTTTAAATCTGTGTATTGATGTCTTTAATTAATTCTGGAAAATTGTTAGCCATTATCATTTAAAATACTACCATTCCCCTATTCTCTCTCCCTTTTCCATTGAAACTTTGATTTATATTCTAAATTATTTCTTCTGCCCTGTCTTGTTCACTAATTCTCTATTTAGTTATGTTAGTGGTTATAGCCATCCATTGTTTTTATTCCAAGAAGTTTCTAGACATTCTATTTATTTAAAAAAAAATATGCTATTACTTTTTATAGTTTCCTTGCAGATATTTATTGCAGATATTTTAAAACTGGTATTTTATTTCTTTAAACACAGTAAGGCTAATTATATTATAATCTAGCCTGATAATAACTCCATTCTCTGAAGTCTTTGTGCATCTGTTTCTGTTCTTTCTTATTTCTGCTGGTTCTCACTCCTTTTACTTAATATGTTTCATTATTTTTGACTAGATGAATGTGCTTGTCCTCACAGAAATTATTTTTAGAGATTGTTGGAGGCATAGTATGAAGGTGTATTGCTTAGAGAAGATTTATTTTTATTTCTGCTACATGCATAGGGGAACCACCAGTCTAGAACCACATTAAATTCATGCTGTGAGTTTTTTTTTCCTCCCAACCAGGTTATGTGAATTTCATTTACAAATATTTTCAAGATCTGTTTGTTTGCAACTTCTCAGATAAGTTTTTTTAAAAAATGTAGTTGACACACAATTTACGTTAGTTTCAAATGTACAGCATAGTGATTCCACGACTCTCTATGTTATGCTGTGCTCACCACAAGTGTGCTACCATCTGTCATCATACAATGCAATTATAATACCATTGACTATATTCCCTTTGGTGTACATTTCATCCCTGTGATTTACTAATTCCAAGGCTGGAAGCTGTATCTCCCATTTCCTTCACCCACTCACCCATTTTGTATCCCACTCCCAACCATCAGTTTGTTCTTATATTATGATCTGTTTCTGCTTTTTGTTTTGTTTAGTGAAACCATGAGGTATTTGTCAGATTTATTTCACTTAACATAATACCCTCTAGGTCTATCCATATTGTTACAAATGGTAAGATCTCACTTTTTTTTTATGCCTGAGTAATACCTCAATGTATATGCATTGAGGTATTTATTTATCCATTTATCTCTTGATGGACACTTGGGTTGCTTCCATATCTTGGTTATTGTAAATACTGCAGTAAACATGGGGGTGCATATATCTTTTTGAACTAGAGCTTTTGTTTTTTCTTTGGGTAAATTCCAAGTAGTAAAATTACTGAATCATATGGTATTTCTATTTTTAATTTTTTTGAGGTATTTCCGTACTGTTTTCCACAGTGGCTGTACCAATTTACATTCCTAGCAACAGTGCATGAGGGTTCTTTTTCCCTCCACATCCTTGCCAACATTTGTTTCTTCTTGTGTTTTTGATTCTGGCCATTCTGACAGGGTTGAGGTGATATCTCGTTGTGGTTTTGACTTGCATTTCCCTGATGATGAATGATATTGAGCATCTTTTCATGTGTCTATGGTTGTCTGTATATATTTGGAAAAATGTCTATTCAGGTCCTCTGTTAATTTTTTAATTGGATTTTTTTTGGTGTTTTATAAGTTTTTTTATATATTTTGGATATTAATCCTTTATTGGTTATATCATTTGCGCATATCTTTTCCCATTCAGTAGGTTGCCTTTTTGTTTTTCTGATGGTTTCCTTTGCTGTGCAAAAGCTTTTTTAGTCCCAATAGTTTGTTTTTGTTTCTTTTGCCTAAGGGGACTTGTCTGGAAAAATGTTGCTAAGGTTGATGTCAAAGAGATTATTGTCTGTTTTCTTTTAGCAATTTTATGGCTTCAGGTCTTACATTTAGGTTTTAGTCCATTTTGAGTTTGCGTATAATGTTAGAAAGTGGTCCAGTTTCATTCTTTTGGATGTTGTTGTCCAGTTTGCCAGCACCATTTATTGAGGAGACTGTTTCTTCCTTATTGTATGTTCTTGCCTCCTTTGTTGTATGTTAATTGACCATGTAAGTGGGTTTATTTCTGGGCTCTCTATTCCATACTGTTGATCTGTGTGTCTGTTTTTGTGCCAGTATCATAGTATTTTGATTGCTACAGCTTTGTTGTATACCTTGAAATCTGGGGTTGTTGTAACTTCCTCAGCTTTGTTCCTAGATTGCTTTGACTGTTTGGAGTCTTTTGTGGTTCCATATAAATTTTAATATTTGTTGTAGTTCTGTGAAAAAAGCTGTTGGTATTTTGATAGGTATTGCATTGAATCTGTAGATTTCCTTGGGTAATTTGGACATTTTAACAGTATTCTATAAGCATGGAATATCTTTCCATTTGTGTCATCCTCAATTTCTTTCATCAATATTTTATAGTTTTCAGGGTATAGGTCTTTCACCTCCTGGTTAAGTTTATTCCTAGGTATTTTATTCTTTGTGATGCAATAGCAAATGGAATTGTTTTCTTAATTTCTCTTTCTGCTACTTTGTTATTAGAGTTTAGAAACACAATGGATTCTGACTATTAATTTTATATCCTGCAACTTTCCTCAGGTTTTTTGTTTTTACCTCCCTCCTCCCCCTTTAGATCAGTGATAAAATAACTTTCCTACTTGCCTGGGGTTGTGGTGAGAGGTGATTTACTTCTTGCTCGCTCTTACCTTGAAGTTTGCAGTCTTTTGGGGTCCCAGCTTTATGTAAGGAGGGTCATCAGATAAATGTTGAAGTGACACCTGCCCATTTTGTATAGTTCAGGCCCTGAAGTTTATTTTTTTATTTTTTTAAAGATTTTATTTATTTATTTGAGACAGAATGAGAGAGAGAGAGCACATGAGGGGGGGAGGGTCAGAGGGAGAAGCAGGCTCCCTGCCGAGCAGGGAGCCCGATGCGGGACTCGATCCAGGGACTCCAGGATCATGACCTGAGCCGAAGGCAGTCGCTCAACCAACTGAGCCACCCAGGCGCCCGGCCCTGAAGTTTAATGCCAAAGTAAAGCTCAAGTTTGAAGGGAGGGAGGTGGGGGGGAAGGGAGAGACATCCTCAGGACAAAGACTGCTTTGTTGCTCTGTTTCCCTGACTGCGTTTCCAATCCCACACTTTGGCCTGGTACTTCACTGGTATGCTATCAGGTCATCTTTGCTTTTAAAGAGATTTAAGTAATACCTTTCTGGAGTTTCAGTTGTTTCCAGCAGGAGTGTTGTTCCAAATTATTAGCCCATGATAATCTCCCAAAGGATAAAAATAACAAAATATTTTCGACTATGGACATATAGGATAAGGAATTTGATATGCATTTTACTTTTTTCCACTATCACCATTTTATTCTGCTCTTAGATTTGTCTATTCTTTTGCCAGTATCACACTGTCTGGATTACTGTATCTTTATAGTAAGTCTTGAAGTTGGGTAGTGTCCGTTCCAACTTTGTTCTTTTTTCTTCATTATTATGTTAGCTATTTTAGGTCTTTTTCCTCTCCATATAAACTTTAGAGTCAAAATACCTTGCTGGGATTTTGATTGGTATTGCATTGAATCTGTAGAGCAAGTTCTGAAGAACTGGCATTGTGACAATATTGAGTCTTTCCATCCAGAAACATCTCTGCATTTATTTGGTCGTTCTTTGATGTCTTTCATCAGAGCTTCATAGTTTTCCTTATATAGTTTTTGTACACACTTTGTTATATTTATACCAAGTATTTCATCTTGGGAGCGTACTAATGTAAATGGTATTATTTTTAATTTCAAATTCTACTTGTTCATTGCTGGTTTATAGGAAAGCAGTTGACTTTTGCATATTAATCCTATATTGTGCAACCTTGCTGTAATCATTTATTAAGTCCAAAAATGTGATTTTTTTTCCTTTTGGGTTTTCTACATAGATGATCATGTCATCTGTGAATAGGCAGTTCTATTTCTTCCTTTCCAATTTGTAGATCTTTAATTTTTTATTGCATTAGGTAGGATGTTATATATCCTTATATATATTTTATTTTTTACAAAAGGGAAATAATGGAGCATATTTTTAAAATTCCTGCTTATCTCATATTATCTTTCCTTTACACATTAAAGAACACTTGATTGGATATTGAATTATATAGAATTTTTTCTTTTAAAAAATCTAATTAAAAATTTTTTTTGAATATAGTTATCACACAGTGTTACATTAGTTTCAGGTGTACATCAAAGTGATTCCACAACTCTATGCTTAAGCTATGCTCACTGTAAGTATAGTCACCATCTGTCACCCTATAATGCTATTACAGTGTCATTGACTATATTCCCTATGCTGTACCTTTTATCCCTGTGACTTATTCCATAACTGGAAGGCTGTATCTCTCACTCTTCTTCACTCATTTTGATAATTTCCCCAACCCTCTTCCCTCTGGCAACCATCAGTCTGTTCTCTGTATTTATAGGTCTGATTCTGCTTTTTGTTTTCTAGATTCTACATGAGTGAAATCATGTGGTATTTGTCTTTGATTTATTTCACTTACCTGTTACCCTCTAAGTCCACCCATGTTGTTGCAAACAGCAAAAAACAAAACAAAACACACACACACACACACCCCAAACCTCATCCTTTTTATGGCTATGTAGTATTCCACTGTATGTGTATACCACATCTGCTTTATCCGTTCATCTGTTGGTGGACAATTAGGTTCGTTCTATATCTTGGCTATTGTAAATAATGCAGTAAGTGTAGGGGTGTATATATCTTTTCAAATTAGTGTTTTCATTAAAACTGTTTAGTTTTGAGACTTAGTTATCTATTGACACTCCTCTGTAGAAGAGTAGAAATTAGCACTTTAACATTTCAGCCACTTCTCATCTCTACCCTACTTTGCAATTTTTATTTAATTTTTCACTGGCGAGAATATTTTCTTTTTAAAAATCTCATTTTCTTCTGACCCTAAGAGTTGGAATGAAGCCTGATGTGAGCTCAGTTTCTATCCTTTGTAGGCAACATTTTTTTTTTTTTTTGACTAGATGATCATCTGATTTTTAAATTTATCCTTAAGTAATTAGTATGTACTAGATTTTACTCAGTGGTGAATTTTGACATCTTACATTCGTAAGAGCACCCTAAATTTTCAGTGCCCCATGCTTCCGCATACTATTGGCACTTAATTTCCAGGGACACTTGCATTTCAGCCTCAGTGTCCCACAGGTCTAACCAATTTCTGAGTCCAAAGTCAGAAACTCTAGGGCTCCCAGATGTTGGTTTCCCATTTAATCAGAGCCAATTCCTGCAGCTCTAATTATCCCTGTTCCATTAACTGCTGATATTGTTCTCTGTGCAGCAGACAGCCTCAAACTGCTTATACCAGTGCTGCCCAAGGGCACTGCCTGAGGTACTCCTACTGACATCCTCTGGGCTGTCAGCCTCCATGGCCCCTTGTCTTTCTGGCCAGCGTGGAGTCATATTCCTCTGCTTCTGTCCAGTTCTGTCAGCGTGCGTTTCCAAAGCAGAACTAAGCATTAATGCCCTTGTCTCTCCCACTGGGCTCCAAAGTTCTACAAAATTCAAGAGAAACTTGAGAACTTCTTTTAAGTGTTCTTGAACATTCTGCAACAGTTGAGAGGCTCTTAGAACATCCTATGACCAACAGTTAGGAGGCCCATCTGTCTGGGGGATGCAGACATGTTCTGGAGGGTCTGGAGGAGGGCATGCCTTCCTAACTTCACATGTCAGCCTGATAGTCTGTTCTGACCTAGCTAAGATGCCCCATTATAGTTTCAATTAAAAAAAAATGTCGGGACATGTGTATAGGTGGGAATCTTTATTATTAATTGTGCTTATTATGGTTTTGTGTATTGTCTAACGAGCATTTAGGTAGGGCTTGGGTGGGGACTGAGTGGGGATTTCTTCTGAGTCCCATGTCTCCACTGTTTTGAGCAGATGCATAGTATAATCCAGAATGCATTGCTACCTGTACTGCCTCCTGCCTACACACTGAAGGACACATGCTCCCCTGCTAGGTCCATTTGAGTAGGAATTCTAGCCCTTGGAATATAGGGAGGCGAGGAAGGACTGGACCTCTGCTGCTATCACTGTGGTTTTCTGGCTAATTCAGATGTTACATCTCTGATCCATGAGAAGAGGCAGAAATAGTGCAGTGGACAGTGTGCTGTTCTGCCCAGGGGCCCCTTCAGGATGAGAGATATATTCCCGCAGCTGCTGGAAGTGTAGCTTGCAGACAGCCATCAGCTGTCAGCTCTCTTTGGAGTTGCTTCACCCATTGTCATGCTCCTTTCTGGGGACAGCCTGCTTTCAATGATTGGTTGATGTGGGGGATAAAAAGGCTTGTTCCTCTGCCCAGCTGGCAGACTCTGAAGGGCTATTGCAGCTTTAGAGGTGCCTGGGTGGGGGAGGAGCCTACATCATAGTTTCTGTCTTTGATCATCCTGCTTCCCTCATTTTCTCTGGTGGAGCCCCAGGAGCATTTTCTTCTAACAGCCCTGCTCCCCAGTTTCCACCCTAGTGCCTGTTTTCTGGAGAGCCCAAACCTACAGCACTGAAGGAGGGAGACTCCTTTTTTTCCTGGGTGGGTGCCTGGCCTCACCACCTGTTTCACACTCGCATCTTTACTGACCTGGTAGGTAGCAGAGGCTCCTCCAGGTTCTGAATTCAAGCAACAGGTTAATAGTAAGTCATAGTTTTTATGATTTTTTGGGTGTCTTTGATTTTTCCCTGTGATTTTTTTTTTTATATTTAGGGGCAAATGAGGGAAGGTTTGAGTTAGGACAGCCAGCCATACAATATTTTAAATGAGAAACCCTCCTCCTTTCCTTACTCCCTCTTAGAGAGTAGAAAAACTTTTCTCCCTTTTCTAGGTTTCTCGGCTGGCCTAATAAATTTACATAAGATGGAACCCCAAAGATATGAGCCTCTTCAACAGGCAGTTGAAGCTTATATGCCATCCTAAGCTAAGGAGACGGGGGTAGGGGCCTGGGATTCAAAGGCAGGGGAGGCAGTTTAAAGGAAGATAGGAAGAGCCAATGTTGGTAAACAAATCTTTGCTATGATAGGTAGGTAAGTCTGTCTGATGTAAAAAGTTATCTCTGGTAATAAATTTCTTCTTGGTACAGACCAGCCTATCTAAATTCCTTTAGGCCATTAAGAGGGAGGTAAAAAGCTCTTCTGAGTCTGTTGGGCCTTGATTGTCTTCAGCTTAAAAATATCCAAATGCTAACATGGCCCATTCTGGGGCAGTCTGCCCTAAACCCCATCACTTTTCTTTTAAACCTAACGGTAAGTGAGGATGATTTATCATAAAAAGTGAAATACATTTATTCAGTGCTCTCTGCACCTAAAGTGCAAAAAAAAAAAAAAATCTATTAAGGCAACACAGTGCTAGGGAAGGAGACTTGAGCTGGTGTTTGGAGCTTCATCTCCTGGTCCCGGCTCCATCGCAGACTTGTAGGAGAAACCTGCATGGCAGTGTTGGGGCAACATTCAGCCTTGAGTTACCTCTTCTTTGTAAAGTTTGGTGATTGCATGGCCTTAGAGGCAAAGATGAAAGGCAAGGGGCAGTTGCTGGTAACATGATGGAGGGAGGTAGGAGCCCTGGGGCCTTGCCAGGCAACCTGTGGAATTGCCTTTCATGGACCTAGGATACTAACCTTCTAGGGTCTTCTGTTCTCTGCATCCTAAAGAAGTAACGCAAACACTAGAAGTGCTCATGTTCTTCCATTTCCAGAAAAAAAGAGGCATTGAGAGGTGTGTGTGTGACTTCCCCTCCCAGTATGAGATTGGGGCCTGGGGCTGTGATCTGACTTGAAGCCCCTGGAAGCGAGAATCAAGAGGGGCCACTGTCTGGGTTTTGTATAAGATGGGGCAGCTGTGGGGAATAGGTGTATGTCCACTTCTCAGGGCATGGGTGCTCCAGGATCAGGGGGAGGTTTGATGCATTGAACCCCGGGGAGCAGCAGAAGCAAGAAAGGGATTCAAACCAAGCGTCAGTAGCTGAGAACTAGCAGGTGGAAATGATACACTAGAAGCAGAAACCAGAGAGAATCCTTGTGACGAGAGAGAGAGAGAGAGAAAGAGAAAGAAAAAGAAAGAGAGAAAGAAAGAAAGAAAGAAAAGCCTTCAGAGGGGCTATGTGCTGGAGGGAAGCTTGGTGTGCTAAGCTGATTTGGAGAGGAAGGAAGGCAAGGGAAACTGAATGGGGCCCATGACAAAAGCGGAGGTGGGAAGACAGTACCTGCATGAGGAAGCACAGGAAAAAAAAATGGTGTGGTGATTTAAACTGTGTTTGCAGGTGTCTGCCTGAGAGGGGAGGGGGCTGTAATTGAAGTTCCAGAAGCATGGAGACATTTAGTGGAAGATTAACTCCAGAAAGCGTTGTGCTTGTAGAAGGAACAAGGCAGCTAGACTGGGGATAGAGACAGTGATGGGGGCTTCTGGTTCCCCACCTCTGAGTGGGAACCAGGTGGCAGCTCTTTGCTTTGTCCTCATAGTGCTGGGCTCTGTCTTAACCCCCAAAGACAAACACATTTCTCACAGTAACACTGTTCCAGCTCGCTGGTGAGTAGGAACTTCATCTAGCTGGAAGACCCATGTGTCCAGCACCTTTGGGAAGTCATCGGTTGTGTCCTGGAATGCAGCTGGCTGCTGGTTTCTCTAGCTAAACAATGAGGAATGACTGAATGAATGGGTGGGTGAGTGGGGAGTGCTTGTGGAGGCCACAGAGGTCACTGTGAGCCTTGGTGGACACTGTCATTGCATGAGCAGCCCCTTCCTTTCCTGCTGCTCGTTCTGGGTCTCCAGGCTGTCCATGTCTGGACATGTCTGCTTCCTCTGGAGCCTTTCTCCATTCTGGGGTGGGAGGGCAGGTGATGAGCATCTGGGAAAGCAGAAGGGTGGATTTTGTTTGATTTATAGACCAAGGAAAGCTGAAAGAAGTTTGGGGAAGCTGTTGTTTGGGCCTTAACTGCCATATCTGTACCAGGCTTAGGGCTTCTTGTAACAAACCTTGACATCAACAGGCTTGGTTCCTTGATGCACAGACTCACACATCGCCACAGAGTTTTCTGATGAAGTGGGAGTTACATGGCACATACAGAACTTCCTTCTGTAGCTGGGTCTTCTGGGAGCTCCTCCCAAGAGTACAGAAGAGCAGGCCTTACCTGATAACTTCCTGCCTGGCACCCAAACCAGCCCTGGCACCCAAACCTGGCCTGGGCAGGGTTGCCAGTCGTGGGCAGAGGTCTCCTGTGCTGGTGTTGGGCAGGTGCCTCCTTTTCTTTCTCTTTCTGCCCTCGGGGAGCTCATTCTCTGGTGCAGAAGAGGAAATTAAGCAAACCACTATCAAAGACTTGTTTTGATTGCACGGAAGAATCTCATCTGCATATATTAGAGTAATACAGGCATTAGCCAAGTGGATTATAAGTATATTTTCTTAAGATAGAAATCTCCAAGTTTTAGAGAAAGAATTGTCTTTGGTGCCTCTTGGCCTGTGAGATACTTGATGATCTGGAGAAGCAGATGGGACCTTCCATGTCTGACCTCAGAGAGGCCTGGAAAGGTGTTACCATTTTTCCAGGCTCCTCTGCTGGCCTGCTACAGTACTCCTTTGGAAGTAAGCCTCCAAAGCTACTTTTAAAAATGTAAATGTTGCCTGGGAAGGGTAACTTATTAAGCCATAATTTACATTAGCTTGAATTAATTTATCAGGTTAGCTAGTCTCCAACAAATGATCAGAAGAAGTGGAAATTGGTTTTGATTGGGGCTGGGGAGGAGGGTGTAGGGTGCTAGCTGGGAAGGTGGGCAAGTGTGGCCCCCACAGGGGTGCCTGTCCTGGGCCCTGGCTGGCTGGAGGTATGGTGTTTGAAGAGAGGGGGCACTGGAGCCAATCTCTATAGTTGTTTTTTAGGGGCTAGCCTATCAGTTACACACACATAACCAGCGCTTTATGTGGTTGTCTGCTGATCTCCATATCTGTTTCCTCTTCTCTGCCAAAGCCAAACCTTAGCTGTCTTTGCACCAGCTCTTCTCTTTCCTGCACGTGAATAGCAATATTTTTAAGCCAAGGCCAAAGTCCTTTTTATTAAAGCACAGTGGCTTGTTGGTTTTGTTGAGTTCTGTTGAAATGAAGAGTGCAACCCAAGTTTCTGTGAGCTCTACCAGGTGGAGGAATAAGTGGGTCATTTGTTTTTTTACTAGCTCATGCCTCCACCTGCTAATGCGAGGCCTCTAGCCCACCTCAATGTCTTAACCAGTGTGATAAAGCAGACATGGAGCAGTTCTTGAATACCCAGGGGGAAAATTCTCATCAGGAGCCTCTATTTGCTTGGAGGCTGGGGGGTAACCCAGCATTTTCCTGTATTCCTTGGTGGGTAGAACTGGTCCCTCAGAAAGAGGTGGGTGCATAGAGAGCTGAGGACCTTCCTGGGAAAAGAGTCCTAGACCCCAACCATTCCCCTTGAAGTTCAGTAGTATTAAGGACTTCCCTAACAGATTGGGGTAGTCCTTCACTGAGGTTCTTAGACAAGAAAGAGAAAGTCCTGAAGGAAATTCACCACGAGGCCGGAGGACTTGATCTGTGCTCAACCCCAAGGACTTACCTAGATCTTGAACTCTCTTATGCCACATCCTTCCCTTCACATCTATGCTAGTTCAACCCAAGTCTGCTCCTTTACCCCAGCCCATGAGCAGTGAGGTGGCTGGAGAAGCCAGCACACATTAAGATGATACTGCTGGGCTTAAGACAGAGCACCATTCTGTCTGGTGCTCCTATGCGTTCTTAATTTACTTTTCAAGTCTATAAGATTCTTTTTACGATTTTTATTGTGGGAGGGGAGGGCACACAAGTAGGGGGAGTGGCAGGCAGAGGGAGAAGCAGGCTCCCTGCTGAGCAAGGAGCCCTATGCGGGACTCGATCCCAGAACCCTGGGATCATGACCTGAGCCGAAGGCAGAGGCTTAACTGACTGAACCACCCAGGTGTCCCTGTTCTTTTTACATTTTACTTGCACTCTCCTTAACCTCCAAAGACGCTGTCCCATCTTGTCAACTGACAACCCTACCTTTCATTTTTCCAAGAAAATAATAGAAGGAATCCGAACAAGACTGTATTTCTCCATCACCAAATCTGTTAGCCTTCTTATTTTGGCGAGCCCTGTCCTCTGCCTCCATCCTGTATGACAGATGAGCAGTCCCTGCCCTATTGAAGGCTGATGCCTCTACCTGTAGCCTAGATCTTCTTCTCTCTTGTCTACCCAAGGATGCTGCCTTACATTTATCCCTTTTCTTCTGGATGATTGGTTAGGTCTTCTCTACTGACCTAGAGATGTGCTGTCAATTCTTGCTCAGCTGAACGACAACCTAAAACAAGCAAGCAAACAAAACCCCCAAACTTCCTTGGCCCCAAGTCTCTCCCAAGCTTGTGCTCCAGTTTGCTGTATAGCAGAATTCTTCAAGAGAATTGTCCATCTCCAGTGTTGTCACTTCCTTGGCTTCTGTTCTTCATCCACTCTGGGGGTGGGAGGGGCTCTTGTCTGCAGTCCTTACTTTTGGAACTGTTCTTGTCCTAACCACCAGGGAGAGTCCATTTGTCAATTACAGTGGGTTAACTCTCCTGCTTGTCATACTCGAGCCCTCAGCAGCATTGAAATAGTTGATGACTGCCTTCTTTGCTATAAACATTATATAATAAAATATGTCATCCCTGTGAAAGGTGGGGAAAAGGCCAGAATGCTGTCCTGTTTGTGACTGAAAACATTACTGGTACAGTCGAAGCCCTCTCCCTCTTGAATTATCTAACAAAAAAATCTTCCCTCCAAGACCCCACACCTGGTTTTTCTCCCATGTCGTGGGCACTTCCTTTTCTATATCATTTGCCTCCTGACCTCTAACCTGACTCAATCTTTGGACTTCTCATTCAGCCTGTGGCTGTAAAACACCCGTGTAGGGGTATCCCAGAACAGCTCTTCCCAGTTCCCCTGGTATTCTTTCCCAGGTGGATTCTAGGACCCTCATGGAGAAGGGCTTGTGGCAAGTTGCCCCTCTGAGTTACCAGACATTCCTAGACCACTGAAGGTCAGAAGTGTGCTCGGCTTTAGCTCAAACTGGAAGCTCGAACCAATGAATGATCCAAGGACCCTCAGAGGAAAGTTGTTCTACTCTGGGATGGCAATAGAAGAATATTAGGTTAGGGGGCTCTACAAGTTACAGCAAGGGTATTCTGGCCTCCTGAAGGACCCTGGTGTTTTTGTTTTCATTTTAACTATGTGCATTTGGCTTTTTCCCAGTGCATCCTTTGAGTCCCAGGCTAAGTAGAGAATTGGAGGGCAACTCACAACCCAGAGACAGAACGGTGGAGGTAGAAGAAGCTTCTGGAGACCATGAGAAATAAGGAGATGTTGCGTGATACTTTCCCAACCACTAGGTTCTAGGTAGCTTAGGCCCAGGGCAGTAGACAACCTGAGGGAACTACAGATTCTAGGGGAAAGAATCAGAGGAGGTGTGAGTTCTTCTGATCTCCCATTTCAGTAAGCCTGCAGTGAAAATGATAATCGGAGAACTGTAGTCCATGAGCTCCATGAAGATGGGCAGATTTCACTCACCTGTGGAATTTAAGAAACAAAACAGACAAACATAGGGGAAGGGAAGGAAAAATAAAGACAAAAACAGGGAGGAGCAAATCATAAGACACTCTTAACTATATGAAATAATCTGAGGATTGCTGGAGGGGAGGCGGGTGGGGGCAGGGGAAATTGGGTGATGGGCATTAAGGAGGGCACTTGATGTAATGAGCACTTGGTGTTGTATGCAATTGATGAAGCACTGAATTCTACCTCTGAAACCATAATACACTACATGTTAATTGAATTTAAATAAATTAAAAAGACATGCAGAAAGTTGGTCTCTTTACCTTGTAATGTCCACTAGCATAGCATCTAACACATAGTAAGTGCTCAGTAAATATTGATTAAATGAAAGGAGTTATTCTAATACTGAATTAACAGATGTGGAGTCAGAATATAATGAAAATGCAAAGTACTTTTGCACAGATGAAAGTGACCTTGAGCCAAAAAATACTCCTCTCTGGGATCTCTAGATCAGATGATGGGTGGTAGAAAGAATGTGAATGTTGTAGGTTTTCTGTGCCCCGGGATTGGAGTCTGGGACAGAAGTGGGGAGATGTAAGTAAATATGTGAGAAGGGACTCAAACTCTTTTTGGCAATAAAACTTTGAAGGAGCTGGGAAAAGCACAATTCTCTGTGTCCAGAAGTATTAACATGCATACAGAAGCAACAGGTGATGGGTAGTAAAAGAATATTGATGATACTTTGTAAGTAGTTACAGGAACGAGGACGTTTATGTATGTGCATAGGTGTATGTTAATCTCTGATTTCCTTTATTTTCTCTCCTTTCCTCTATAACCTTGCCATTCTTAGATCTTTTCGGTGAGATAATTCTTCATTGGGCTGCAGAGGTGAGCCCTGTGCATTGGAGGGTTTTTAACAGCATCCCTGGCCTCTGCCCACCAGATGCCTATAGCATCCCCTATTTGTGAAACTCAAAATTATCTTCAGACATTGGGGACAGAATTGTCCCCAGGTGAGAACCATCGCCCTACTATTTTATATGAGGAGTGCTGGTCCTCATACAAAGTAGCAGCTAGACAGGGACTGTGTATTGCCTGGAGACCTTGGACTTGAAGGCTGTGGTGACCTCCACTGGTATCTCCAGCAACAGCTTGTCTGTGGTTCTAGCTCCTGCTGGGCAGGTCCATCAAGATTCCAGCTTCTCAAATATGCTTCTTCCTTTTGATGATGGAGTGCTGTAGTGCATGTTCAACTTTATTGATTTGGAGGATCAAATAGCACCCAGTTCATGATGGGCAGCTCGGGTCCCATGGTCACTTGATATCTCCTGGTTAGGTGTTTAGTCTCTGCCAAGACCCCATAATAAGTTAGGGACGGCTTCTCAGAAGAAGGGAAGTCAGTGAGGAGAGTATGTCTTTGCTCCCACACCCTGGAAGTCTGTGCTATGATTCTCCTGTTGGGACTTCTAGAGGTCCCTTACAGCCTGCTTATTTGCCACAGACACTTTGAACAAGGTTGAGTCTGCTGGGGCAACTTACATCCTCATGTTCTTCACTCCCTCAAGGGCAGCACCTCCTGTTTCTGTAGAAGTTTTTCCTGGGAGCTCTGCTATGCTAATCATTGCCCCAAAGAGGAAACTGGCAGGCACAACTCTGCTGGGTATTTTTCCAATGCCTCATTCTCATGCATCAGTCAATTATTAGCATTTGTTTTCTCCAGCTTGTTAATTAAGCACAGATACTGTGTCTGTATGTTTCAGTGCCTGAGTTGTCATAGCACCTAATTTGCAAGAAAACATTGTTAGGCTGTGTTCCCTTTTCCCAGCTCTCTGTGTGCATTGGGCAGCACCTTAGATACTCACTGGTGTATGTCTCCCTAAGTATTAACAGTGTGTAGATAAGGACCCTATAGTCAGCCTTGCTTGTGATCCCGGAATCCGCCCCTATAGCATCCCAGAAGATGCCCAGAGGAGACAGGAATGTCACAGTAGTGACGAAAGAAGGCATTCCACTGTCAGGGAAAACTTGCATTGTTAGAAAGCTACTTCTCATATTGAACTTTGTGTAATCAGGCTTGCAAGTCAGCACTCGAGTGCCAGCTTACTCCCTCTTAGGTAGTTTAGTTTCAATTAGGAGACCTTGGTTATTGTCTTAAGATCCCAAGAGTTTATTTCCCAAAGATATGTTGAGCTGAAGCTGAAAGATTTTCCTTTAAAAAATAGAGCTCTCTATTAAAAAACCACACAACGATAAAAGAAAACCCCAAAATATCAAACAAAGCCCAGTTGTTGAAGCCTTGAGTAAGAAGTATCTTTCAATTCACCTTAAATTTTCCTATTACACATTAAATCTTTTTTTATTGAATTATAATTGACATACAATATTATTACTTTCAGGTGTACAATATAGTGGTTCAATATTTTTATACATTACAAAATGATCACCTCGATAGGTCTAGTTACCATCTGTCACGATACAAAACTATTATAATATTACTGACCAAATTCCCTATGCTGAACATTATATCCTGTGACTTATTTATAACTGGAAATTTGTACCTCTTAATCTCTTTCACCTATTTTCCCCATCTCACTGCCCCCTCCCCTCTGGCAACCACCGGCTTTTTTCTGTGTATCTCTTAGTCTGTTTTGTTAGTTTTGTGTTTCATATTCCACATAAAAGTGACACCATAGGGTATTTGTCTTTCTCTGATTTATTTCATTTAGCACAATACATTTTAGGTCCATCCATATTGTTGGAAATGGCAAGATTTCATTCTTTTTTTTTATGGATGAATGTGTGTGTGTCTGTGTGTGTGTGTGTGTGTAGATAATACATCTTCTTCATTCAGGTATTCATGGAAACTTAGGTTGCTTCCATATCTTGGCTATTGTCAAAAAAGCGGCAATGGCAACGTCCACAATAGCCAAACTGTGGAAAGAGCCAAGATGTCCATCGACAGATGAATGGATAAAGAAGAGGTGGTATATATACAATGGAATATTATGCAGCCATCAAAAGGAATGAGATCTTGCCATTTGCAACGACGTGGATGGAACTGGAGGGTGTTATGCTGAGCGAAATAAGTCAATCAGAGAAAGACATGTATCATATGACCTCACTGATATGAGCAATTCTTAATCTCAGAAAACAACCTGAGGGTTGCTGGAGTGGGGGGCTGGGGTGGGAGGGATGGGGTGGCTGGGTGATAGACATTGGGGAGGGTATGTGCTATGGTGAGCGCTGTGAATTGTGCAAGACTGTTGAATCACAGATCTGTACCTCTGAAACAAATAGTGCAATATATGTTAAGAAAAAAAAAAAAGAAGATAGCAGGAGGGGAAGAATGAAGGGTGGGAAATCGGAGGGTGAGATGAACCATGAGAGATGATGGACTCTGAAAAACAAACTGAGGGTTCTAGAGGGGAGGGGGGTGGGAGGATGGGTTAGCCTGGTGATGGGTATTGAGGAGGGCATGTTCTGCATGGAGCACTGGGTGTTATGCACAAACAATGCATCATGGAACACTACATCAAAAACTAATGATGTAATATATGGTGATTAACATAACAATAAAAATTTTAAAAAAAGCTGCAATGAACATAGGGATACATATATCTTTCCGAATTAGTGTTTTCATCTTTTTTGGGTAAATACTGAGAAGTGGAATTGCTGGATCCTATGGTAGTTCTGTTTTTAATTTTTGAGGACTCTCCATTACTGTTTTTTCATAGTGGCTGTACCAATTTACGTTTCTTCCAACAGTGTACAAGGGTTCCCTTTTCTCCATGTTCCTGCCAACACTTGTGATTTCTTTTTTCTTTCCTTTTTTTTTTTTTTTGATAATAGACATTTTGACAGATGTGAGGTGTTATCTTGTAGTTTTGATTTGAATTTCCCTGTTGATTAGTGTTGTTGATCATCTTTTCATGTGCCTGTTGGCCATCTCTAGGTCTTTGGAAAATTGTTCAGGTCCTCTGCCCACTTTTTAATCAGGGGTTTATTGTTAGTGAGTTGTAGGAGTTCTTTATATATTTTGGATATCAACATTGTAAGTTTCTTGCCCCATTCAGTAGGTTGCCTTTCATTCTGTTAATAGTTTACTGTGAAAAAACTTTTTAGTTTGATGTAATCCCATTTTATTTTTTCTATTGTTGCCCTTGCCTGAGGAGACTTTTCCAAAAAAATATTGCTAAGACCAATGCCATGCTCACTGCCATCTTTTCTTTTAGGGGTTTTATGGTTTCCAGTCTTACTTTTAAAAATTTAATACATTTTGAGTTTATTTTTGTAGATGATGTATAAAAGTTTCATTCTTCTGCATGTATCTATCCAGTCTTCCCAACACCAATTACTGAAGAGATTGTCCTTTCCCCCAGTGTCGTAGACTAATTGACCATATAAGTGTGGATTTATTTCTGGGATTTCTATTCTGATCTGTGTCTACTTTTATGCCAGTAACATACTGTTTTGATTAGTATAGCTTTGTATATTATAGGTTGAAGTGAGGGAGTGTGATGTCTCCAGCTTTGTTCTTCTCAAGATTACTTTGGTTATTTGGGATCTTCTGTGGTTCCATACAAATAGGATTATTCTACTTACTTGAAAAATGCCATTGGTATTTTGAGGGGGGTTGCATTATATCTGTAGATTGCTTTGCATTGTAGGGACATTCTAAGAGTATTCTTCCAATCCATGAGCGTGGAATGTCTTTTCATTTTTTTGTGTCATTCTCAGTTTCTTTCATCAGTGTCTAGTTTTCAGTACAGGTTTTTGATCTTCTAGGTTAAATTGATTGTTACATATTGTTTTTGACGAAACTGTAAATGGGATTGTTTTTTAAATTTCTTTTTCTGATGGTTTGTTATTAGTATATGCAACAGATTTTTGTTTATTTTGTATCCTGGAAGTTTATTGAACTCATTTCTTCTAATAGTTTTTTCTTTAGGATTTTCTACATATGGTATCATGTCATCCTCAAATAGTGACAGTTTTACTTATTCCTTTCTAATTTGGATGCCTTTTATTTTTCATGTCTCATTACTGTGGCTAGGACTTCTAGTACTATGTTGAATAAAATGGTGAGAATGGGCATTATTGTCTCATTCCTGATCTTAGAGGAAAAGCTTTCAGCTTTTCTCTGTTGAATATGATGTTAGCTGTGGGCTTGTTATATGTGACTTTTCTTATGTTGAAGTACATTTCCTCTATATCCACTTAGTTAAGAGTTATTTTTAACATCGTAAATGGATGTTGAATTTTGTCAAATGCTTTGTCTGTATCTGTTGAGATGATCATATGGTTTTTATGCTTTGTTAATGTGGTGTATTATGTTGATTGATTTGTGGATATTAAACTATCCTTGCAGGCGCCTGGGTGGCTCAGTCGTTAAGCGTCTGCCTTCGGCTCAGGTCATGATCCCAGGGTCCTGGGATCGAGCCCCGCATCGGGCTCCCTGCTCTGCGGGAAGCCTGCTTCTCCCTCTCCCACTCCCTCTGCTTGTGTTCCCTCTCTCGCTGTCTCTCTCTGTCAAATAAATAAATAAAATCTTAAAAAAAAAAAAACAAAAAAACTATCCTTGCACTCCTGGAATAAATCTCACTTGGTTATAATGTATGCCCCTTTTAATATCTTGTTGAATTTGGTTTGCTATATTTTGAGGATTTTTGCATCTATGCTCATCAGGGATATTGGCATGTAATATTTATGTACATATGTATGTGGTGTTGTGGTTTTGTTATCAGGGTAATGCTGGCCTCATAAAATGAGTTTGGGAGTGTTCCATCCTCCTCAATGTTTTGGAATAATTTGAGGAAGATAGGTATTAACTCTTTAAATGTTTGGTAGAATTCATCTGTGAAGCCATCTGGACCTGGACTTGTTTTTTGGGAGTGTTTTGATTACTGATTTTATTTCATTACTGGTAATCTATTCTGATTTTCTATTTCTTTATGATTCAGTCTTGGAAGATAGTATGTTTGTAGGAATTTATATATTTCTTCTAGGTTGTCTAATTTGTTGGCATATAATTGTTTACAGTTTTCTAATCCTTTTTATTTCTTTTGTATCAGTTGTAATTTTTCCACTTTCATTTCTGGTTTTATTTGGCTCTCTCTCATTTGGTTAAAGGCTTGTCAATTCTGTCTTTTCAAAGAACCAGCTCTTAGTTTCATTTTCGTTTCTTCTTTCATTCTGTCCTGTCCTTCCTGTCCCGCCTATATTTCATTTATTTCCATTCTGATCTTTATTATTTCCTTCCTTCTAGCAACTTTGGGCCTTGTTTGTTCTTCTCTTTCTAGTTCCTTTAGGTGTAAGGTTAGATTGTTTGAGATTTTTATTTCTTGAGGTAGTCTCTATGGCTATGAACTTCTCTGTTAGAACTGCTTTTGCTGCATCCCCAGAATTTTGGAACATTTGTGTCCATTTTCGTTTGTCTCAAGGTATTTTTGGTTTCCTCTTTGATCTCTTCATTGACCCATTGGTTGTTTAATAGCATGTTGGTTAGCCTCCAGTTGTTTGTGGTTTTTCCCAGTTTTCGTCTTATAATTGATTTCTAGTTTCATACTGTTACAATTGGAAAAGATGTTGGATATGATTTAAATCTTAAATTTATTGATACTGTTTTGTGGCCTAACATACAATTTATCCTGGAGAATGTTCCATGTGTACTTGAAAAGAGTGTATTCTGCTTTTGGATGGGATGCTCTGTATATATCTGTTAGGCCCATCTGGTCTAATGTGTTAAGGCTGAAGTTTCCTTATTGATTTTTCTGCCTGGATCATCTATCCATTAATGTAAGTGGAGTGTTAAAGTTACCTACTATCATTGTTGTTGCTGTCTGTTTCTCCCTTTATCTCTGTTAATATTTGTTTTATGTATTTAGGTGCTCTTATATTGAGTACATAAGTATTTTAAAATGTTATATCTTCTTGTCTGCTTGACTCCTTGATTATTATGTAATGCCCTTCTATGTCTTTTGTTACAGTCTTTGTTTTAAAGACAGTTTTGTCTGATATAAGTATTGGTGCTCCAGCTTCTTTTCATTTCCATTTGCATGGTTTATCTTTTTTGATCCCTTCACTTTCAGTCTGTGAGTGTCTGTAGGTTTGAAGTGAGTCTCTTGTAGGCAGCATATAGGAGGGTCTTGTTTTTTTTTAGTCCATTCAGCCGCACTCTGTCTTTTGATTGGAGCATTTAGTCCATTTAAAATTAATTATTGATAAGTATGAATTATTCCTATTTGTTAATTGTTTTATGGTGGTTTTTGTAGTTCCTCTCTGTTCGTTCTCTTTCTCTCTTCCCTTGTGGTTTGATTGTTTTCCTTAGCGTTTAGATTTTTTTTCTCTTCTTCCTTTGTGTATTTACTAGAAGTTTTTTCTTTGTGGCTACCATGAGGTTCCCATATGACATCTTATGTATGTAACAATCTTTTTAAAGTTGATATTAAGTTATCGTGAATACTTTCCAAAGCTTTATATCTTTATTTCCCCCACTTTATATTTTTGGTGACACATTTTACATCTTACTTTATGTATACCTTAACTAATTATTGTATTTTTATTTTTTTATTTATTTTTTTTTTTAAAGATTTTTTTTTTATTTATTTATTTGAGAGAGAGAGAATGAGAGAGAGCAAGCACATGAGAGGGGGGAGGGTCAGAGGGAGAAGCAGACTCCCTGCCTAGCAGGGAGCCCGATGCGGGACTCGATCCAGGGACTCCAGGATCATGACCTGAGCCGAAGGCAGTCGCTTAACCAACTGAGCCACCCAGGCGCCCTAATTATTGTATTTTTAATTTTTACATTTGTCTTTTCCTCTTCATACTTGCTTTATAAGTAGCTCATTCTCTACCTTTTATTTACCTTTTCTAGTGAGATTACCTTTGTGTGTTTTCTTTTTTTTTTTTTTAAGATTGTATTTATTTCTTAGAGAGAGTGAGAGCAGGAACACAAGTAGGGGGAGTGGGAAAGGGAGAAGCAGGCTTCCCGCCGAGCAGGGAGCCTGATGCGGGGCTCGATCCCAGGACCCCAGGATCACGACCCCAGCTGAAGGCAGACGCTTAACGACTGAGCCACCTAGGTGCCCCTTGTGTGTTTTCTTAATTAGTGTCTTTTATGTTTAGCTTAGAGAAGTCCCTTAATATTTCTGGTAAGGCTGGTTTAGTGGTGGTGAACTCCTTTAGCTTTGTTCATATTGAAAACTCTTAATCTCTCCTTCAATTCTGAATGATAACCTTCCAGGTAGAGAATTAAATGGTTGGCAATTTTTCCCTTTCAGCACTTAATTTTAATCTCTCTGGATTGTGAACATAGCTTTGGGGCTTCTGGCCATTTATTTCTACTTACAGATGGGAAACCTCTGGTCCTGGAGGGCTAAGCAACTGACTTGAGTGTACATAGAAAGTCTTAGTGCTTGGATTCAAATCTTGCTCCACTGGGAGACAGAGCACTTGTGTTTTCTGCCATTCCACCTAAATGGGGAGCCTTTGACAGGTGAGATTCAGTATATGACTGCTTTCTGAAAATGAAAGAGAAAGCCTTAGCTGGTTGAGCAATTTTTCTTCTCCTAAAACAGAAGTATACAAATCACCTGTATTTGCAGAATGATAAAACCCTCATTTCCAACTTGTTCAATAAGTTTTCTTGCCACCTGACTTCTTATGACTATTTTTGTTGACGTTTGATGAAAACTTGCTCTGAGCTTAGCTTTGCCAGAGTTATTGCTTTGAATTTATCTGCTGGAGTCATCATAGGAACCAGCCTTATGTGGTAGTTACAGGGCCTTGGCTTATATTGGACACCACCAATTTCTAGAGGCACTGGGATCCTTCCAGATCAGCATTTGGACAGCACATTTAGACCCTAACAAGGCCATCAAGGACCCACTCAATACTAAGCAGGCACTTAGCATGTACCAAACATTATGCTTCCAAGTAGATTGTGCCTTATACCTACTTGCAGTGGATATTTTTGGAATGTACGTGGAGGCATAAATCATACATTATTACAAGTAATTAAAAAACAGGAGATTTTTAAGATGTAGTTTTGTCAGTTGGTCAAGTCTTTCAGGCCTCAGAAGGATCCATTAGTTCTGAAGGTCTCCTCAATCTCTGGAGATGAACAGCAACTGTCTGGGAACATCAGTAGCCTGAAAGAACAGTCTCATCACTGCTTCCTAAGTTTTATGAATATCTATCCTCCTGCATGATGCCTTTGAGACCTTGGCCTGTGCTGCTTTGTCAGTGTGCATGAGTTTGATGCTTTCTTAATAATTCATGTATATATGTAATATAATACTGTCTTTTGAACACCTGCTCACTGTTAGGCACTTGTAACACACACCTCTCCTCTTTTACAACACCCTCATGAGCTGTATTACCCTTCTTTTGCAGATGAGGACACTGAGGCACTGAGGTTAAACAATTTGCCAAGGTCACATGGTAAGTGGCAAGGCTGAATTAACACCTGTTGGCTTAACTCACTCTCTCTCTCCCCCTCCCTCCTCTCTCCTCCCTCCCTGCCCGCCCTCCTTTCCTTTCCTCTCCTTTCCTCTCCTCTCCTTTCCTCTCCTTTCCTCTCCTCTCCTCTCCTCTCCTCTCCTCTCCTCTCCTCTCCTCTCCTCTCCTCTCCTCTCCTCTCCTCTCCTCTCCTCTCCTCTCCTCTCCTCTCCTCTCCTCTCCTCTCCTCTCCTCTCCTCTCCTCTCCTCTCCTCTCCTCTCCT